>NW_026892602.1:8160000-8287500 GCF_033815535.1 Pezoporus flaviventris | reverse complement strand
TATTCATTTTGCTGACTTTGGCTTTTATTGATTTTTTATAATGGGTTAAAAGTATAGGGTGATATCTCTAATCACCTTTGGTAGGGCTTTATGACTGCCTCAGGTCTCATTCTATTGTTAATATTCTTACAGCTATTTACCTTCATCTGTAATGAACAGGCTAATGGGTCAGCAAATCTGACTGTAAACTAATCTCTCAGGGTAACTTTCATTTAGTTTTCATCTGAAGCTGACTTTGGTGTGTGGCCTAAGTGATCTGAATGTCTCTGTATGCAGAATAATTGTCAGATATGTAACAAGGTAATCAGAAAATTGGTTGTTTGCTAATTAAAAATATATATATATTAATGTATTTTGTGCACTACAACATTGCTCAGAACAACTGTGAGAAGGAAAAGAAACATGGCACTGTAATGATAATGGTTACAGGGCAGATTTTCAGCCTGGTCCATCATCTGTAGCTGGAACTAGATTTTAAAACAACAGAGATTCTACCTGCACTCTGAGTTTGTCAAAACACATCCAGATTCCTAGAGGACTTCAACATTTTGGGTGCTAAACTTGTGTAGAAATTCAGTTGTAAATGTCACAGTAGGAACAGATGGACATCAAACACTTTAGTAAATTCTACTTACACTTTTCTGAATGGAAAACTTTGACATTTTTACCCTAATTATAGGCACTAAGTACCTAGACATTTGACCAGAGAGCTTTTGAAAAGCTTGTCTTAAAATGCATCCCTTCAGGAGTGATTAGCCAATACAGATTTCAATTTAAATTTTAATTAAGGCTTATTTGTTATGTACAGTATTAGCTGCAACACTTTTTTTTTTAAAAAAAAAGATGTTATCTTTAGAGAATTGACTTATTTGGAAACTTAACATAAGCTTTCAAGCCCACAGAAAATATGGTGATGTGTTTCTGTTTAAAATATGTTTAAAAAAGTAACTCACTATAAAATATTTTTGCAGTACTACTTTAGAAATAATTTTGGATGTTTTAGATAAGAACTGCTTAATCCCTGACCCTAATATTTAGACCTACAAAAATGTCCTGGAATACAGCTTCAGTGTTACTCAGAATTTTAACCATGCAGCTCCCACATGATTATCACTTTGAAAACAACTGGGTTGAATGGTGGCAGGAAAAAAATACTGCCAGTACTAATGTATGAAATAAGCCTGGTCCTCCATACAAACAGGGCACAGAGTGTCTGTTGACTTCAAGAGACATTTTGGACAGGCAGGTACTTTGAATGTCATAATTTTATCTGTGAATGACCACTGGGGTAGTTTTGATGGTCATATCTCAAAAAAAAAAAATAAATTTTAAGAAGTGCATGTCCAGTCCGTTCTGAATTTCTTGAGATAAGGATGGGATTTCTTTCAATGCAGTACTGTCCCGTGTGCTTTATGAAGACTGCATGGCTCTAATTAAATTCACAAAAGGTTTGTGCTTTATACTGTTATTAAGCAGGAGAATGTTAAAATTGATTTAGCAGGCTTTAGGAACTGTTACTGTGGAGAGGTGGTGTGGCCAGGAGTCACCTGCTTCTGCATAAATGGAACATGAATCCAATCTTCTCCTCAGCAGTTCTGGACTGATTAAAAAACAACCCCTGTGTTTCATGTATCTTGGTGCAGAGCAAGACTGCCACAAAAGTCAATGAAACTTTTCAAAGAGAAAAGAAAATTAGGCTAAAAACAAATGCAAAAAACCCCGAACCATGTTGTGTTGGAGATTACAGGGAAGTGGTGAGAAAAGTTGAGAGGATCTTAAGTCTGAACTCAAACTCTTCACTGTTCTGAGAGATGATAATGCTTTAAATACATCTCATGCTCTATTAGTATATAATGCTTGCTGCCCAGAGTAGTGGTCTGTTGGCCTATCACTATGGGCAGGTAAAAAAAAGTTTAAGGTAAAGAAACAGAGCTATTGCCATGTATGAGCGTTCCTTTAAAAGACACCAGCTGGGCTGGGAGAAAGTAGAGAAGGGAATGAGCAGACATACTGAGGTCAAGACCTCATTGCTGATACTAGTATTAATCTGATGAGACTGGAGTAGTAGGTGACTTGTTACTGGCAGGTTATTTCTGTTCTTTCTGGCATCTTATGTGTGAGAAGAAGAGAGTGCATGGGGATAGCAAAAAGTAGAATGAGAAGATGCCTGAGGAGAGGATAGAAGCCATCACAGTTTCTCATCAATCATATTTTCAAAGGGATTTGAACATGGATTTGACATAGTGACTTAAAATTTTGCTATCTTTCTTACCTGTGGTGGTAGCCACCTGCTGTGTCTGATTTTGATCTGCTGGTTTGCAGTAGACAAAATGAAAATCTGACAAAGCTCATTCTAATGGGTGAAAAGATTCTCCGCTGATGCTGAAGTTCTGTCAAAAGAACATTCTCTCCCTGTCTCTTCCTTACTTCTCCCTCCCAGTCATCCAAAGGCTTCTATGAGAATTTGGGTTTTCTCCTGGCTTTTTAATTCTTCTGTCCAAAGATGCTAGATGTATTCTGCACCTTGTAGTTGACTTGGAGGCCCCTCTGCTTTATGCCATGCATTGACGAACAAGGCATATGTGAATTCACAGGACTAAAAGCATGAGAACAAAAATATAAGGAAATAATCTGTTTCATTTGTAGTTCATTGTTAGTGTATGAAAGTCTAAGCTCCCAAAGAAGAAAAAAAGCTTCATTCTACTTCAAGACAAAAAGGAGATATTCTGTTGTAGTTAAAATTACTATAGCTGAGTGTTAAAGAAAAACACCAAACATTTGGTGAGACTTGATAATATGCGAATCAGCAACACTGGAGAAGTGCCTGTAAGATGATTTGAGTTTCAAGGACGTAAATGTACTTCATTGCTCTGATTTAGTCACCCTTGGTCATTCAGGATGTAAGTGGGAACTGATCTCATTTAGGAAACCGTTGAGAAGAGATGAGTCTGAGGACTTGATTCTATCTTATCTTGACACACCACAGTTAATAAAGGAAGGCAATTACTGTGTTTTCTGGGATGTACCCTCATCTGTGGCATTGTTAATAAACATTAAAGGGCCAGTTCTTCAAGGATGTTTAAGCACCTAGCTCCCATTGATTTCAATAAAATGAGGCATCTAAGTATCTTTAAAAATCTGACCTTAAGTGTCATCACGAAAAAGTGAAGCGAAAGATAAGCAGGTTCTAAAAGTATAACAAGGGACTGCAGGCATATGGTTCTGGTGTGCTCCTGGTTATTACATTTTATATATATGTGATGTCTGCATATTATAAACCAAACAAAGATACAAATGATCCCCCTCTATACCGCATAAAGCAACAAATTGTTATCACTTCTGCAGTCATCTCTCAGACATCTTTTACAAAATCTGCTGCATGGATTGAGATAAAAAGCAAGAAAACAACGAACCCAACAATAGCCCCTCTAACATAGCGCCTGCTTCCAGTGCTAGGCTTACCCCTCCTTCCCTTCCCCAGTCTACTGTGTGAACTGGAGGGGTTTATTCACCCAGCTCTGTGTGACAAGTAAACAGTTGGTCACAGGCATAATTACAGACTTATGTTACTTAAGCATATTCTTTCTGTTAGAAGAAAATACCTTGCTCTCAAGATTAGCCTTATCAAGAAGGTACAGTATGTATGACATAGTCCCAATATGATAAATAGAAAGACAGGCAGTGGCATACAAATGTTAACGTTTTGTTGTTGTTGTTGTTGTTCCCTTTTTGAGAAAAACTCCTGAACTAGAAAATATCATTTTGGTTTGTCACTATCTTGTCAGGTTTGTTGCATTTTAATACAAAACAAAGTGAGAGGGAAGGAGGTTGCCTTGCTGTTTATGTTTCTTTCATGGTTAAGCCAACTATGCTGCTTACTTCCCGATAAATATCACTCAGCTACTTCTCTTTGGAATAAAGTAAATGAAAACAAACCCTCCATAGATAACAGTAATTCCCAAAGAAGAGGTTTTCAAATTTAAAGGCTAAGCTGAAGTTTAAAATGATTTTCTTAGATTTCTGACCTTGATTCCCTGTCTTACTCTCAGTGCATTTGTCCTTTTAAAGGAACCAATATGTTTGTATAACTGATGTGAAACAAGCTTGACTCCAAAAAGATTTAACTTAATATCTGGCTAAGCATTCAGAGGGTAGTCCATCTGTAGAATGTACATTAAGGACCCTGGCTGGAGCACAGCTAGTCATGTATGATATCAGGCACACAAATGTGACGTGATGCCCATATACTCTTGAGCATAATTCAAAGTGCCATGAAGCTCTATGGGTAGAGAAGCTATAAACACAGTTGTCACAAATGAGAAAGACTACAGGGTTATATTCAGAGTGAAGAATGGAGAAACATTAGAACCAGCCATCACATCCCAGTGAAATTGTTAATTAGGATATTATGGAATTCATAGCTAAAAATAATAGCTGTCCAGAAACCTTGCAGCATGCTTTTAATTAACTAGTTCTTCACCAAAATCTAAGGCAGGCTCAAAGGCGGTGCAGAAAGCCCTTAGTAAATATACAAACACAATAAAAATGATGTTACTTTTTTTCCTAGTGGATTTTTTTCAAGCTTTTCTTTTTTTTGAAACAAACCAGCACTGAACATGTGATTATAGGAATAAGTACACATTTAATCTACATAATCATCAGTCTTTGTTTAAAAATGGCTAGTAAATCAGGTTTTTAAGCAACTGTTTAGATTAGGCATTGGCATCATAGATTAACTTATTTCTAAAACACTTGATTTTATAACTCTGCCTAATGATTTGTCTCATGATTTATTGGCTAATATGATGAATCATGTTAGATTTATTGTTTATCCTATAAATAGTGCAACAAATCATTAAACAGTGATAAAACCCAGCAGTTTCACAAGCAAGTCTACCTATGTTGTCTTCAGGTACAATGTGCTTGTGTTGTACAATAATTTGATGGTTCTGGCTTCAGTTTTATGGTATCAGGTGAATATTCGTCTCTGTTTAAACTAAATGGTTTTACAAAATAATAGTGAAGTCATAATCTTATACTCCAGATATATTATTTTATACAAAAAAATAAAGCCTAATGACTGATGCATGGTAAATCTGTTTATTCACAGTAAAAAATAAAATTTATTCACAATAGTGAATGTAATATTCTGTCTTAGAAACACCTTAAATATAATGGCAGTTTTTAATATTTTAGCATGTCAGCTATGTTTTTCTTGCTATGGTTTCATGCTGCAGTTGACAAAAATGTTGTTTCTATCTGATTTAGTAGCTTAGATGAAAGGCTAGTGTGGGATAATGGTGAATTGAATATATGAAATTTGGCATTCAGATAATGGGAGTGGTCATTTTTTTCTTGAGACATAATGGCTTCTCCGTTGCAGGCATAGCCAAGTCTGCCTATATACATTAGGGATGAAAGGACAGAAAATACAAGTAATATTCTTGAAAATTCCCTGCGGTCATCAGTGGGTTAGGGTAGACACAGTCATGATGATATTATATTCTGCAGCAGTAGATTTGCAGTATTGTAAATTGAATTATTTGAATTATTGCTAACTGGGCTATTTACCTTCTTCCAAACTCAACGTATTGCCACGCCTTGTGGTCCCTCACCTGTTGCAGAGAAGCTTATCGTCTGTTCATTAAATCATTAGATTCATTAGATTGTTTCATACAGCATACCCCAGAAATGCCTGTTAATGTAGGGCATGCTCAGGACACCTGATCAGCACTTTTAAAATCCAGTCTATTCTGGTAACATCAATCTTCTGTTGTACATCCTCAGACATCAAGTACTTGGCTAATGAATTATATCTGTTCTATGCCCACACAAGAGTAGAGGATTTGCACGGTATGTGTGGCATGTGCAATGTATGTGTACAGCCATTCATTCTGCACAAGGACAAGGTTTTGATACAGAAGCTGGCACAGAAAAACAGTGCCTGAGAGCAGAGTGCAGTCCCTGCTTGTCCTTGATACTCCTGCTGTCCTGGATAAAAAGATTCAGTGGGAATGGGACATGGACCAGATGCCAGATCATGCCTGGATGGTGCCGGAGGCTCTGTATAGGCACCTTTGTTACATGTTTTCTTTTTTTTTTTTTTGGTGCATCACAAGAACTTGGTTTATTTGAGAGGAAGCAAAATAGGATAAGCAAGAAAATTAAACAAAAGATCAAAGAGTTAACCTCTCACAAGTTTTTAGCAAGTCAAGATCTCCTTTTGCCACCATGTGTCAGCACTGTTGGCTACTCAATTGACTTGTTTTTCACAATAGTGAATTTTAAGGAGTTATTGATTACTTGCGCCTTTGCCATAGGTACCATGCAGCCTGGTTGCTCAGACTTGCCTCCTGTGCCAGGTGCTCATTTGGCTACTTGTGCCAGTCTTTAAAAGTGCCTGAAGTCAAATTGACAGAATCTGTGCAGTAAGACTCTGAAAATCATCTCCAGTGATCTAGAAAGCTTCATAGCAAGCAGAAGGTGGCCTGCTGCTTGTCATTATGATTATGGAGTTGTGAGAAGCAGGTACCCATGTATGGCATGGCCTAATAACATGAATGTGCCTTGTTTGTTAACTAACTGAACATGTCCCTTCAGTCCCCTGCTAATAATTCCTCCTCTCTTTTTTAGAGGCAAACTGCTACAGTACATATGCATGTGAAGAATAAGGCATTCTTTCTGTGGTATGGATGTCTATTTTGTTTGTAGAAGAGCACTGAACACAGCTCAATGGCTAATCAGTCTTGGGCAACTGTAGATTTTTAAAAATGTGTGGAAACATTACGTGACTCCTTTCTGTATTACTTTGATCTGGCCATCTTTGGTCTCTTTGTAACTTACAGGTGACGAACTTTACAAAAAGAAGCAGCAACAAATGTGAGACACTGAAAGCTGGAAAGAAATAAAGTTTCTAGTGCTACTTTTAAGGGAAAAAGGACAACATTCATTTGTCAAAGTCTGGAAAGAAAATCATGTTAATTGAAAGGTAAGCATGACTTGGCTGTTTGTGATTGTGATTTTGGTGTGTCTGATTATTAAATCAAGGAATACAGTCCTAATGACAGAAAGCAGCAAATAATTTGTGTTTTTGCATGCATGTTGCTTCATGTGTGCATGAGTATCACAAGTTTGTCCTCCAGTACAGCACTCTTGCTTGGATGAATGTGTGCTATTTTGCATTAGCAGAATGTTGGTCTTTCGAGTCTCCAGTAATCCCAAGCAGTGTTATCACTAATTTTCCTCCAGATGAGCCTTTTAGTCATCAAACTGTTTCCAGAAAAATACTCTTCCTTACAGGAATCTCTTGGGAAAGTTTCTTGAATTGCTTTAGATCTGGAGGCAGAGCTATGAAAGAGGAGGAAAAACAGAATGAAAATGCTGTATTAAAGGAAAGGGGCTTTAGAGGAATAAGAGTTACCATTCAACACACAAGGAGCAAGTGGTTTATTGTACTGGACCAAACATCTAGAAAGACCCTACTTTATGAACGCTGACATAGCCTTAACTCAAACCAGGGTAAAGGTTATTGCAATAAAGGTTTAAAACCTAGGAAATTCATGTTCCTGGAGGTGGTAGATAAATCTGTGACATTTTTAATATCACTATGTAAATAAATCTCTTCAGAAAAACAAAATTGTATTGCTTTGAGTTATTTGCCATAAACCCTTTTGATTGATAACTATATCTTGCATTAGAACTTTTGGAAAAAGTTTTAAGGTATGTAATAACTCCCTCCCTCTGGGTGACACAAAGTTTTTGAACCTGCAAGCATGGGTTGCTCTTGTATCACGTATAATTTGCAAATATTTTTATAATATAATTACAGTTTGCCTTTATTTTCTGTAGCATTTTCTTATCTTTTATGTTGTACTTTTAAAACTCTGCAATGTGACTGATTGATGCAGTAAGTGCAGTTAATTTTAATTCTGATATTTCGGGCTGGATTTGTCGATCAATGCTCTTTACTGGAGTAATTCACTAACTGTCTGTAACTTCTTAGCTTTTTTGCCTTTTTTTTTTTTTTTCATTTTTACTTACTAATTTAGAAGTGAGAGTTCTCTAACAACTACCTGTCAATTTGAAGTTTGGTGTTTATAAATTGAATGCCTGTTGTTTGCATCCTACATGAGCACAGCCCTAGTTTGGCAACAGTGGTTGTCAGTAGGTTGTCATTATTAAGTTTTTGCTGTTAACCCCATTCAGTAGGCAGCCAAGATGCCAAAACCCAGAACAAGCTGCATCTTTGAGAAATATAAGCACAGAGGGAGCACATGTGACCAGCAGTACATGCTCCAAAATAGAGATATTAGATTAATTCTGTGGAAAGGACTGGATTATATAAACATATTACATACTCCGAATATCAATGTAGGACATTATTCCCCCTTATTCACAGGAGATTCTGCTAGTGTCAATAAGAGGTTTACAGAGAAATGTAGAGTGTCATCATCAAACAGTAACTGATGTTTTAGTTAGCACTATTATTGTTTCATATGCCGTATTACATGATGGGAAAAAAACATTAACTTTAAAACCACAGTTGTGTGCTCTGTACTTCTGCTTGTTTGTTGTCCTTTCAACTTCTTATCATCTGTTATTATCAATCAAGAAATTCGTCTTTTTCCAGATGAATAACGACCCCCTGCTGACTGGCATATCTCTCTGAGGTACAGGAAGTGTAACAAATCCGATCCTGTGGCACCCCTGTTTTCCAGGGGAAACGTTGAATGAGTAAATTAAAATGATACCACAGCTTACCTAAATTTTCCTAGTTCCTGTACTTGTATGTAACTCTATCAGTTACATCCTAGTACTGGAACTCAAGTTTTCTAATATGCACCTACCATGTACTGGGGCCCTTCCAGGCCCCATCTCTTCTAGCTGCATGAGCATCAGCTCTGCATGGTACTCCCACAGTCTGGAAAGATGATCCCTGTTTTCTGTACAGCCAAAATCATGGACTTGCCATCTCAATGAAGGTAATAAGAACTGACTGGCCTAAATTGGACTCATATTCTTAGTGTGTTTTTGGCAACGCCATTCCCGTCCCTCAGGAACAGGCCACATTCCAGTCCTTGTTACTCAGCTCAGCACTGGGGTAGATGAGTCCCAAATGCAGAAGCTTCCCAAACATCTACAGTAATGCAATGATTAACACTGCTGATAACATCAGCTCTCTGGAAACTGTCTCTCCCCAGCAGTTCCCCTTCCCTGGTCCTGCAGTAGGTGGCTGGATGCATCCCTTTTCTTCCAGCAGGTGGAAGCTTTTCCTTGCATGTAAACCCTCCTCCTTTTGCAGCTTGGCTGAAAGTCTTCCTTGAAAATAAACCAAGCCAGCTTCCCCCCACCAACCTGGAAAATACCATTGCAACAAGGCATTGCTGATGTTCTTGCACCATCTTTTTCCAGTAGCTTCCTAGAAGTTCTCGTTCATTGGCCACCAGCATGACAGCCATAGCTATACTTCTCCATCTTCTAAAAGCCTTCGAAATGCAGCTCCCTCTCTGCCTTAGGTTCTAGTGGAGTTTCTTTGTTCTCTCTAAAGGTAAGCTTGAAAGACTGCTCTCTGAAGCTTTGTTTGGACTGTACACTGTACAACAACATTTCTACTCTTTAGCTGATAATCAGAGGACTTGTAGTTAGAGATGTACCCTGCCCGGTCCCACCATTCCTCCATATGATATCCACAGTGGTACTCTTACTATGTTCACACTTGGTGTGACCGTTTTTGTTTTTTTTTTTTCCCTTCTCTGAAACTAGAAATAGTTATTTAATAAATACCCAAGTGCGTTCTGGCTTTAAGGATGACACGCATTTAATGTGGCTTATGCTATATTATTCTTGTTTAACTTTGAGCTTTTGATTTAGCATTCTAGTTTAGCAGTGGTATTCCACAGGGGATATTGTTGGTTTCCAAATCTTTTGTCAGAGTAATTGAGCATAACATCTTTGCAGGTTTGTGTTTCAAAAGATGCATTATCTTCTCCTGTCTATTTGTTCTATCCAAGCTATTCAAAACTTTTAGCTGTACAGATCTTTTGAAAGAATTTGAGTTTTAGCTGCTGAATTTGCAGCTCTGCATGTGATGATTAATACACTTCTCTCCATAAATAAGAATTGGTAACAGAACAGAAGATTTTCATTAAATTCTGTGTTTTGCAAGAGACTTCCATCCTTTTAATTCTTATAAATTAAACATCATCCATATCTAGCTGGCTGAAGAATGAATGTCACATACAAGATATCTCCCTTAAATATTTTCTTGAAAGTAATCTATGTGATTTACAACATATTGCAATTAACATTGACCTTTTGGCTGCTTCAAAGAATGTGAGAAACAGTTTTTCTGACATCAAAGAGATTTTCTAAATTTCCAAAAATATTCCTGATGAAAGTTGTTCTGACTGGGAAAAATATGTCACCTTCATTTTAAAGTTATGACACACTTGATAGATTATCTGGCTCTTTCTTAACCTTAGTTCATGTACAAAAGTGGTTTTAAAAAGACACTTGCAAATAATAATCTTTTAGAAAATGCAAATCCTCAGAAATAAAACTTAGGAAGCCTTTATTTATCTTTTAGGATCAATGGACGATTTGTTCAAGATCTGGAGGCTGCTATTTACTCTCTCATTTTTTTTGCCAGCCACTAAATTGCCAGCCTACAGATGCATTTCAAAATGGAGGAAAAAAAAGTTCAGTTTTCACAAGTCTTTATATTCAACTTTATTTATATCAATTCATATCAATATATTGTAGACCTATGGACAGTTTGGCAAATATTTGCTATAAATATAGCTCCCAATATTCATTATTCACTCTGAATGTGGAATTATATTGTATTGCTCCTGATTTCTCCCTAGAACACTCTGTCAAGTTGACCATATAAAATCTTACAGTATAAGGTTTTTCTTATAAAAAAACCTTTTTAATTTTAACCAACAGTTGCCTGGGAAAATATTTGTGGAAAGCAGATAAAGGGTGTGTGAATAGGATCAAATCATTTAATGTAGCAAAATGTAGAGTTCTGCTGCTCTAGTCCCTTTCTAATCATTGGGGAGGCTGCTCTGGCCACACTGTTCTGCCAATACATGATGAGTTCAAGCGGTGTCCCTCTGGGCACTGGGCTGGAGCAGGCTGTCTTTGTAGCAGTCCTGACTTTGATGGCTAACTATTAACTGTTCGGTTGAGGGAGGGGAGGGAGATCAGAGCATGAGTTCGGCCAGCTGCCAGCCACACTAAAATTACTTCTGTAACTACTCCAATATGTGTACCAGAATTTAGGGACTCCGATATATTCAAACAGAACAGTTTTGCACAAAGGGTAGTTGAAATATGGTCTGGAACAAACTGCCGAAGTCAGCAGCAGAAGCAAATAGTGTAAATCAGTTCAAGGAGGAGTTTTTGAAGAAGATAGGGGGAAGAGCGTAGAGCTACTAGCTAGAAGTTCAAGTTTCATATGATGAAACACAGATTGATTTGTATTTCCTGAGGTTATGAGGGCAGGTCTTCATGGACCATATCATCCTCTTTAGGCTGTTAAATGTTTGTATGTACTTTTGCGCTGGGGTTCATGCTCTTTCAGTTTGGAGTAATGTTGCTTTTTTTCTCCACTCTTGCTTGTACAGTCTCTTTAGATAATATTTTGCAGAGCAGAATGCATACCACAGAAACTCTGTTTCCTAGCATCTTGATAAACTTCATCAAATTTGGCATAATCATTTAGTTACAGCAATGTAATTGAGTGCACTTTTCAGTTTATAGGCATATGAATTTGCATGCATTGTTTTGTTTCCTGGGAAGACCCTCCAAAACATGATACAATATTTGCATCTACACTGGAAAGGTAAAGAAATCTTAACTGTGATACCAAACATGGAAGTGTTTTAGCTGTTTCAGGTTGCCTCTAATCTCAGCACTGTCATGCTGATGCAATGAAATGTGGACATCTCAGGA
Source organism: Pezoporus flaviventris (assembly GCF_033815535.1). NCBI lineage: Eukaryota > Metazoa > Chordata > Aves > Psittaciformes > Psittacidae > Pezoporus > Pezoporus flaviventris. The sequence continues at coordinate 8,275,542 of NW_026892602.1, read as the reverse complement.
GGGGACAAAACAGAAACCTGTGGGGGAACAAATCCACTTTCCTACTTTCTGTGATGAACCTGTATGTTGTCCTTGTGGCTAGAGACATGTTCTCGACCAGAAGAGAAATCCTGCCGTGAAGCATTTTCATAGACTCATAGAATCAACTAGGTTGGAAAAGACCTTTAAGATCACCTTTTCTTTTTAATTTCAGCATTATACTTCTCTTTTGCTGATGTCCTGGGCTAAGTCCCTTGAACAGGACACCTTTAAAAAGACTTGTGAGAGCAGTGAGGGGCCTGATTCTGCAAGATGTTGTGCTCCATAAACTTCATGTCATATCAACATAAGCTGAAATTTTTCCATAACTTTCTGGATCAGGCTTTCTTGAATTTTACCTAGACGTCTTTGTTTTATTTTGGTTTTTTTTTTTAATAGATGAGCAACTTAAATTACATAGATTGCTATTACTAATATTACATGAGGAAAGTGGCTTGTGTTTTATTTCAATCTTCAGTTTGGTATTCATAGATTGTGCTAGGTAATTTGTTTAGGTAATGTTTTCTGTGGAAATTTTTCAAATATGCAAGTTTCCTCTTTTTAAATTACCTTTTCATGCAGCTCATCATAGGTGAAACACATATGTGTTTTGTTTATTTTGATGCAAGTGAGAACCCAAAATACAGATTTTTGCTGATATTCCCCATGCCTTAGGTTTCTTTCTTAAAGTAATATTTATTTTCATTGAGATTTCTGTATTTCCAATACCTTCTGCATAACATTAAAAAATGCTCTCTGATACTGTATCCATTGGTCTGGTAAAAGAGCAGAAAATACCTCTAAATGCCTCCTCTTTTCTTCCTGCACTTGCAACCCTGTTGGAAATCAGAAATGCAGTTCCATAACAGGGAAAAACAATAAAAAAATTAACTGAACTTTGTAAAGGACTAGGAAGGCTTGGTTCTTGCTTCACAGAAATGCACAATCTGTGCAGGCACAATCACTGTTCCCTGCTTCTCAGCTGTAGATGTGCAGGTATTGTGTTTAAAGCCCCACAGACCAGTAGCAACAAGACAGAGCTGGCCTTACAGAAACACAGCAGCCAGATGATTGGATCCCATTTCCCACAGGTTTCTAAGACTACAACTGAAAATGTCTTGTAACTCTATTAGGAAAGACCTATGGTGATCAATAGCAGCAACAAGGCCACACAAGTACGTCTCAGAGCACAGTGAAAATTGCACATCCCATGGTGCTCAGGGGACTTAATATTTTTCAGTGATTTTCTCACTCCATCCTTGCTTTTGTTTATGGAGCAGTTCTTCTGTCTCATGTAGCTTTATTGTGAAATGTAACTGGACTTGCTTATTATCATAGTTTAGTCAAAAACTTAGCTTTGTAAATTTCCTAAGGTTTTAGGTGATACAGACTTTTGTTTTCCCTAAAATGTTTTCTTTAGTTTTATAAACATTAGTTTGTATTTTAAGTAGTACTTTGCAACCTCAAAGAAAGGATGCCTGCACTGATGAGGCAAGAGGGCAGCAGCGCCTTACCCATCTCTCTTGTCTGAGAAAAGAGGCCCAAAATCAGGAGCAGGGTTTCACTGGAGTTGACTGGTGGTGGACCCATGGATTCAGTGTAGTGAATCAGGGCCACAAGCCCACAGATTGCTCCACCAGATGTTCTGAGCTGGGTGGATCTAAGATGACGCTGGAAAGGACACTGGCATTTACCTACAACCCCCCGATGAGAACAGCAATTTTGTGGCTTCAGATAGTATGGTCTACTTCTTTCTCTGGAAATCTGGAAACTAGAGAAAGAACTGGCTCCTCATTGTGGGTGGAAGCAGAGGGTGAAGTGGTCCATCCTGTTTATTAATGCTTTTGTACAGATGTTTATTTTCCATGGAGTTGATTTCCCTGTTATTCTAGGGCTGGAACCTAATAACTGAACAGGATGGAAATTCCAATACAGGGTCATGAGAAGGTAGCTGTCATTCCGCACCCCTGAATCCTTCTATGAAATTAATATTGTGGAGTTTGAAGAATGACGTGAAAAATTCTCTGAGGTGTTCTGGGAGACTGAAGAGACTGTTTTCCTAGACAGTGATGATCACAGAATCCATGGTAAACTGCAGCATGGCAGTAATTACTGCATGATTCCCAGGTAAATTCATAACATTTTATCCCACCAAAGCCACATTTTTTCAAATATCCTTTTCCTTCTTTGCATGACTGGGGCAATTACTAATGGCAATGCAAAGATTCAATTAGATTAGGAAAACTGTTTTAAAATTTGAATTATTATCTGGAGCTTTGATTAATTATGGATCAGAAAAATAATTGTGATGATCTTTCAGAACTGCTTTTCTTCAATTTTTTGGTGATTCTAAACCACTTGTGGATAACCAGTAACAAAGGATTTGATCTCGCAGATTTAAGCTCTGAAGTAGTCTCACGGAAATTAGTTTTGCTTAGATGGACTTTTTCTCAGTGACTTTCTTAACTGAGTCTTATTTTAGTGACAGCTAGGAGACTGTTCTGTTATATAATTATTTTTAGTTTGCTGTTATGCACCTCCTAAAGTATATTGTTTAAAACTTTTTTTTTTCCCTCCTTTTTAATGTGAGAAAAACAAAACACTTGTTTTGAGGTGTACTGGGAGTCTTTTATAGACAGTGTATTTACCTCAAAGCATGTTAAAAAAATGACTACTGGACTAGGTTAGCTTTGGGTACCCTCAGGCTCTTTGAGATTAGTTTTAGATTCATATGCTGTGGTCACTCATTGACCAAGCTGTTTCAACACTTATACATATCCAGCAAAGGAACATTTCCCTCAGGCATGGTTTTCTTTCAGTCATATTTAGCAAAACCATTAAACATACTTGGGGCCTGCACTGAGGAGAGAAACAACTCTATATACACAATTCAAAACAATTTTCTTCTTCAGGAAGAAGAAAAATATGAAGTGTTAAGTCTCAGTTTATCAAGACTTAAGTTCAGAGCACTCTAAACGGGTTCTGTATAACCTCCCCTGAAATTACAGTACTTTTGCATTATTTCTAGTCATATTTGGTGGTATTTTGAAAGTTGATGCAAAGATGCTTTATTCCTAAGCAGAGTAAGGAATTTTTTCTTATTTTTATTTCCAAGAGTGCTTGGTAGTTGATGCAGTAATGGGATGAGAAGCAAATGATGCATTGAATACTTTTTATCTTTTTAATAACCTCTACTTTAGCAGACAAATTTTGTTTTTCAACAAATCTTCAAACCATAAGGTTTTCAGATTTGATGTTTTTTAAAGAGAGTTCTTAACACACGCACACACACACACACACACACACACTCACATACAATGCCCCATTTTAGAGCAGATGAGCATCCACAATAATGGATGAAGAGTCTATGTAGAGAAAGGGTGCAAAGCAGAGTCTGAATGCCTTCAACAATGGCATTTAGCTGTGCCAGGTTTCTGATCCCCCACTTAGCTTCTTCATGTGCGAAGTCATATTGGCTCCAGTTCAGTGAAATTCAGTGCAGGAAGAGTAAGTGTTCATGCACAAAGACTATTTGTAGGACTTGTTGCTGGACCCTAAATTTGGAATTGGGAAGTGTTCCCAGATGGTGTACAAAGTGAGTATTTTTGGTTCTTAACTGAGACAGATTCACATTAAAATCAACGAGTTCTCTTTATTAAACATAGGTTTATAGAAAATACTCTTTCCTTGAACAGTGTAGCTTTGAATAGAGTAGAAATGGATGTCAGAAGGAGGCGTTGGGTTTTTTTTGTGTGCTGTCTGTGGGTGTATTTCCCTACACACAGAATTATTGTTTGTAGGAGAATAGGGGGAATTCTTTTTCCTCATGCAGTTATCTATTTTGGGTGGGTGTCTAAGAAAGAATTATCTCCCAAATTATTTGAGAAGTAAAGAAAGCTCTTGCTTCAAGATCTATCTAATTCAAATGCTGTGTCTGACAGGTTTCACTTAGGAGTTCAGGCTCTCTACTGCACTTTAACTACTCAAAAAAGAAATCTCTGGTGACACTCCCTTTGCTTAGCCTGGCTGGCTTTTACTTGACCTCTTTTAGATCTCTTTACACATGAAAGCATGTGTACATATTCACTTCTTCCACCCCTCCTTTTTTCTCTGTATGGAGATCACCTAAACTACTTAAATCTTTGATTTAATGTTCATTTCTGATAGAAGTCAAATTCCTTAGATTTATATTAAAGATGCCATGACATCTAATATCTGTAAGTTCTTGTATATTCAGATTTAGCATTTTAACAGGTTTCTTTCTTCACATAGTATCAATGATGTTCATTTAGAACTGTTTTTCTGTAATCATACATCTTTGGTTACTGCAGGTATTTATGGTCTTGTGCATTGAGCTCTAAACATAAGGTTAAGGCAGACTTTCTTCTTTGAGGTGGGACTGAAATGGGTAGAAGTCTGAGCAGTTATTTAGTTAGAGACAAGCAAATCTGGGGAAGTGCTCATGATTTTTTTTGTGTCCCTTTCTCACAGTGTCAGAGTAACCAATTTGCTCCTTTGTCCAGACTTGTTAAGCAATTGTCTAAGTCTAAGTCTGTTAATATAACTAACTACAGTGCAGTTCTAAGACCTCTAATTTTAGCCTTCTTCTATTATTCTTCTTCAATTGTGGATCTTGTCATTTTCAGATATTAGAAATTCTAAATTTCAACATTGAAATCTTCAAACTACCTCTTCTAATAGTATTTCATTAATGATTTGTGATTTAATACTTCACTGTATATAAAAGTCATGAGACATTATAGTGTGAAAAGTACTGTATAAGTTTTATTGTGTTGTTTACTTCCTGCTGTTAAGCAGCAGCAGCCGCACTTACTTCCTGTTGACTTTTCAGGAGTGAAAATTAGACATCTTTTTCTTACAGGTAAATAATTAGTGGTTTAGGTGAAAAATGAATACAATTTATGTGTTTTCAGTCATGCAGAATATCAAACTTGTAAAATGCGTATTTTCAGTTTCTGTCAGTTAGAAAACCAGATTATTCAGAATTTAAACCTTTTAACTACAAGTTAGCACATACGGATTTATTTTCTGGAATTTCTATAGTACACATGGGAGGCTACAACAGCAAGCATATTAGTCCTGGAAAGTCCTCATATCTTCTGAAAATATAAAATGTTTTAGAGACTTTAAGAAAAAAATTCAAAGTAAAGGTAATGGCCTAAATGCTTTCTACACGTACACCTGAAATAAGTAACTTAAAATGTCTTAAGTTTTGAATTTCTTAAGGTCACAAAGCTTAGTTCTGCTTAGTGATCACTCAGTGACAGCACCTTTGCCTTCACAGCACGGTGCTGATTTTGTGTCTTCCAAAGGCGGATCCTGATATCCTTTATATTTCCAGTAAAATATCACAGAATTTAAATTGCTGACAGAAACTTCCTTATGATCCTTGTGCTTCCAGTTTGTATGCTGGCAATTTTTTTAAAACGTGCAATTATAAAAAAGCTTTTTTGTGTTGATCACTACTCTTATATATGAGGTTTCTAGTCTCCTTCAGCACCACCTGTAGTCAAAGAGAAAGGAGCTTCTAGGGAGAAAAACTCAGAGCCCTTATGTTCTGTTGCTGTTCTGAGCCATCTTGTATCACAGAATCATAGAATAGTTAAAGTTGGCAAGGAACTAGGATCATCTAGTTCCAACTGCCCTGCCATCGGCAGGGACACCTCACACTAAACCATGTCACCCAAGTTTCTGTCCAGCCCAGCCTTGAACACTGCCAGGGATGGAGCATTCACAACTTCTTTGGGCACCTTCCTCCAGTGCCTCACCACCCTCACAGTGAAGAACTTCTTCCTTATATCTAACCTAAACTTCCCCTGTTTAAGTTTAAACCCATTACCCTTTGTCCTATCACTACAGTCCCTGATGGGGAGTCCCCAGTCCAGCATGTTGTGTGACCCCTTCAGATACTGGAAGGCTGCTCTGAGGTCTCCACGCAGCCTTCTCTTCTCCAGGCTGAACAGCCCCAACTTTCTCAGCCTGTCTTCATATGGGAGGTGCTCCAGCCCACTATCATCCTTGTGGATCCCTTTCCCCATTCACTCTAATCTAGAAACCAACCAGGTGAGGTGCCGGAAGTTGAGCTGTACGAATATTTGTCTGTGTTTCATGATGGTTGACTTCAAGACTGTTCTTTAGTAAACATGCCTAGGAAAAAATGTTAACCCAAGTTTTGTTTAAGACCTAACATGGAGATATTTTATGGATGTCTGAGTTGAATAGAGTTCAGGCAGAATGCTTTCCCCATATGTTTATATTTGTGTGGAAAAAGAATGTGAATTCAGTCACATCTACTTCCCAGCATTTTGGGCTTCTAGAAATTAACACAAAGAATAATCCTATGTTATGGGGTAGAGTTTTAATGTTCCTTGCAATTAAAGTAGTTCATCATTACATTCAAGAAAAAAATATTCTTTGGCAGTGTAGTGAAACATTAGAGAATTCTCCTCAAATTAGTAACAGAAATTGAATGACAGGACAAATTAAAAAGAGGCAGGAGGGGGTGAAATATTTTATTTAAAAAATACTCCATAAAGACAAACATGCAGTAAATTAGCAAGTGTGCTCTCACAGTTATTCATGGAAGCATGTTTGAAAAAAAATAACCATGGGGTTGTTTTGTTTATTATTTGGCAGAATTTTCCAGTGCTTTGTCAGTTTTCCACAGGCTGCTGTGTATAGTGCTGCCTGGGAGATCACCAGAAATCTTTGAGGAAGCCTTCACAAATGGTGAACCAGACATGGAAGAATGCAGCCAGAATGACAGTGCAAGGCAACAAGCTCAAAGCTGGGCATTCCTTTTGAAAGACTCTATACCCCGAAGGCATAATCATGCAGTTTATGCATGAAGTGAGAAAATTATAGAGATACAGGAATCTACCTGCATCTAGTCCTGGATACCTCAAAAGCTGCAGTTAAAAGTGCAAACCAAACTCCTTTTATATTTGCAGCAGGTGGTATTAATTTATGTCATTTAGATTAATAGCAGTTGTTGTTTAACAATAGCTGTTGATAAACTAGCATTGTTAAACAATATGCAAAAAACTGCATCTAAACTCTGGGGTGGGGTGAGAAGGTGTCAAGGAGAAGAGCCAGACACTCCACCATGTTTTTTTTTTATATATATATATATGCATATATAAGTATACATATATATATAAAAAAGAATGTTTATATGTGTGTGTATATATATATATATATACACACATATATATACATATATATATTCCTCTGTCCACACGTAGAAATGATAACTTCAGTATGTTTATTGGGAGTGGTGAAAAACAGCCACTTGCAAATTAAGTGAGACAAGGAACAACAGATTGGAGTTGTATATTTTTTTTAAATGTTACTTCCAACTACAGTGTAAGTGTTAGAAAGGAGGGGGGGGAGCCTTTTTTGGAAATATATTGGCTTTTATTGCAATAAATGCTTCTGGCTCAAAGACATACATAGTTTAACCTGGTAATCTGTGAGAAGTAGAAGGGCATGTGCTGGCAGAAGAGAGCAGAGCTGTGAAAAGTATCTGTCCTTAGGACCTGTCTATCTTTCTGTTCATAATAAAAGCAAGAGAAAAAAGTAGCAGTGTTATCAGTACACTTCTGCAAGTGAATTAGCTAGCACAGATTTGATAAAGCTTATAAACTCTCTAGAGCAATCGTGACAGTTTGCTGGCTTGGGCTTTGTCTGCTGCCAGTTACTCCTTGCTAGTGGCACTCTTTATTTATGCTTCAGTACCACGTTATCCTCTGGGCTTCAAACAGAAGGGACCTGTCTGTAAGTGTTTTGGTTGTGGTGTTAAAAAATAAGAGTGCAGCAAAACACATGCAACAGTGCCCAAGATCCGTTTCAGCCAGTTTCCCTTCTCGTGGTGTTGCTTCCTTGTGACTATTCAGTAAACACAAAGCGTGGCTGAGGTGGAATATGTCTGCCTTCCACTAGAGAGTGTCACAGAGTTATTTGAATGAATGGAAATGGATTCATGATCTAACTTGTTGTGGGTTAAATACAAAATGGTATGACCTCAAGGAGAGAAGATATGTGTGCCTGCCTATATGTTTTCTGTTTTCTACCACTGCCATTCATCCTTCACTCTGCAGATAAAAATGAACATAGTTGCAGGATGTAGCCACGTTTTAATACAATTCTTTATCCATTTGACAATGTGTACACATTAATTCTATGGTAAATACATAATCTGATACCTTTTCCTCTCTTTTCTGCTCAAATGAAATATGTACTCCAAAATGTTAACAGAGTTTTGGGGTCAATTATCACGTGTGTGCTCATAGCACAAGGCATTGGCAAATAGAATTTAGATTTTGGATCAGCCAATGTAAAATTCTCCACATGGGAATCTTGGAAAGGAAGTTCCAGTCCATTAGCAGATTTTCATATCTGGACTGAAGATGCATATGCATAAGTACAGAAATTGAAAAATGGTGTTAAGTAGTCAGAAAGTCTCCAAAGGGAGATCTGGACAAGAAGCTACAGTAATAGCATTAGATGGCTATTATTATAAAAAGAAAAGAGAATAAATTAAAAGTGAGGACAATAGTAATGCTCCAAATGCATAAAGGTAATTTCTTTAGCCCCTGAAATTTTATATGGAAATGCAAACACAAAAAGTATTGTTCTTCAGATGTGTAATGTTATTGAATAACTGCCATTCATTTTTCTGAAGATCTACCCATGAAGATACTTTATTTAACATAATAAATTAGAAGTGTAAATACTGTGTTGACCCACTGTAGTGCTTAAAATGGGGTTTAATCCTCATGGTCAGTTTAGGTAAATTCTCTTCTCCCTGAATTCCAGCAAACTCTGCAATTTAGCTATTTTCTGTTACAAAGGACTGATCCTTCCTTTTTTCTAGGTTTGTGTGTACCATGGCCAACATCTTTGTCCTGTGTATGCTGTTTTCCTTCTGCTTTACTGAATGTGATATCTCAGGTGACAGCAGCTGAGAATCTGTCCTTTGATCCCATCCTCTTCCCGCATTTGAGGACATACAGAAACCTCAGCAGACACACCTTTATTCCCAGATGATTTCCAGATCATAGGAAGAATTTTAAAGGGTATGTAAAACTCTTAGACAGAAGAATCAGAGGCAGTTGGGCTCAAAAGCCTAATTTCCTTACATTTTCCTTGAGAAAACAGGGGGATAAAGGGAAGAATCAGAGGCCTAAGAATCCCTCATTTATACCAGCAGTTGTTAACAGACCACAGCTGAAGAGGTCTATAAGACCTAAGTGCAGAGTGATAAAAAGGGATTCCTCTTGAAGTTAAGACAAAGCAAGTAGTACAGTGAGAACAATTATGTCAGATCCTACTATAGTGAGCTGAGCAGTAAGCAAGACCTGTCATTAAGAAACTCTAAGGTCGTCAAGAATTAAAGATCCTGTGATATATCTTTATAAGGTTACATGTACTTTTCTGTGATAATCTCAGATTTTGTTCTTAGAAACTTACAATTTGTTTTAGCTATTTGAATAACTCAGCAGTTAGCTCACCATTGTATTTAAACCTTTCCCCAAACAAAAGTAACTTTGACAGATGGCTTATACATCCATCCTATGTGCACTTTTATTGCATGAGGGATTTCTAGTAGTCAACAGAAGCTCCTTCCTGAGGACCTGGATAGAGTGTGATCTGACTCTTTCAAGTTAATCATGAACCACAGAGCGAGCACTGAGTAAACTGATAGCATAAATTGAAAGGTCACAGCCTGTATTGAGAGAGAGGCTGTAGTATTTCCCTCTTAAAAGAGACATGACAATTCATTTTGATCTCTGTCATAGAGGTATAGATGACTGAAAGCAGGAAGGCGAGAGTTCAGCAAATGGAACTGGGTACCTCAGCCTCCACATCTCATGCTCACCACCCCGGTGCCCCTCACAGCAGAAAGCAAATACAGTCTCAGGCTATGTCAAAGTTCTGTGTTCATCCCTTTTCTTTGGCTGCAATTCACTGAATCCTTATGTGTGTGCCACAGCAGGCTTGGGGAAGTCTTTATGAGGAAAAGGCTGAAGAAACGTTTTTGGATTTCTCATGGGATCAGAGAATTCTTTAGGCCTTGCAATCTGTGTAACGTGAATGCATGTGTGTGTTTGTCTGTCATGTACATAACTGAGGGGGCAGCAGAAAATGGAGCTTGGAAATATTACTATCCACAATGTATTAGAATTTGATCATACTAGCAGAATCTGTAAGGTAACAAGTGTATGTCTGTGTCAGAATGAGATGATCATCCAGAAATAATAGAATTTGCATTTCAATATAAGAAACCTGTAGAGGTGGGAAGTCAGAATACATATTTATCTGTTCTTTTTTTTCCCCCTGAAATATCTCTTTGTGTCAGGTATTGTATGTCCTCCAGTCATTAAAGCTACTAGTTTAAACAGGAATAGATATGTAGAAGCATATTCATGCTGTACACTGTAGGGCAGGTGAGCACTACATTTACCTCCAAGTACTTTAAATATCAAATAAGATTAACCATCTGCTAATCCATCTAACAATTTAGCAATGATTTTGCATAATAGACAAGGTAACACCTTTGCTGCCTGATAGTTGTCCAGCATATGGCCATTTAAAACAAACACATGTTGGATGATGGGACCAGTTTACACGCAATGTACTGTTCCACATAACCTTTGCCTTGATGAACAGCAAACATTGCCCAAAGAATCCTACAGAAGGATCACTAAGTGGTTTACGGACATTAATGGCAAGGCACTAATGTACCCACTCCTGTATTTAGATGGAGAAAAGTGTGATATGTGTGTTTAAAGACCACAAATGTTGCTAGGTTTTTTGCAGAAATAAAGGTAAGAACAAACTATGATAACTGAAAAGTTGGTACACAATTAAAAAGAAGCACAAGGAAAGGAGGAAGGAATATTCTTGTTTGCACCTATAACAAGAATATGTAAGTGTAGCATAGTTATTCCTGGTTGAGGGAAAAAACACGCTCCCTGTTTCCTCATCTTCAGGAGCCAAGTTGTCATGCCTGATCTACAGTGATAGACTACAGGAAAAGGAAATGAACATTGCACAGGGATGCAAATAACTGTAGAATACACTGGATTTTGGAGGAGACAAAGCTTTTACACCTTAAAAAGGAGTCAGATCAATTAGATTTTCCTATGACAAAACAAAGCATGTCTTTGTTCAGAGTGGTCTCACTGTCCTGGGAGAAATTTGTATTTGAACCCATATTTAAAAAGCCACCTGGGAATATCTTACAAAAGACATCTTGATGTAAAGAAATGGTATTGTTGCCATTGGCCTAAGAAGGGTCCCTCATTACACTTTATCTTGGGATCTAATTAACATCCAGGAAAAAAGTCATTATTACTATCTATTTAAAATGCAAAAAGCTGCCTGTAGTATTTTCTTAACAGTCTTTTGTTTCAAACCTCAACAATAGTTATATTTTGGAGAAACATAGAAAAAAATATGAAAATATTGAACAGGACAGTTGGATACTTTAAAATTGCAGGAAGGTGAATCACATTAAAAAGTGCAGTTGCACAAAAGGGCACAGAGCTAGAAGTTGGTGCTGTTTACGGCAGGCGAAAGAAATGAGCCTTCACCTGTGCTGATTGTGCCTAAGATCTCTGTGCCATGCATCCAGGGAAGGAGACGGCATGTGAATGCCTGTCCTCCACTGCTGTGGAATGCTTTCAAAAGTCTGTGGTCCACTGTCCAAGAAGGACTGTATTATTCAGCCAAATATTCCAACTTAAGCAGAGAGAGATTTCCCACCCTGCATCCAAACAAAATGAAGTCAGCTTTGACTCTGCAAAATGTCGATGAATTCTTCAGAGTAAATCAGCCCTGTCAGTCTGATGCGGAACTGTCACCTACTTGTGACATAATATAATATGAAATGATATTGAACAACATGCATTTGGCACTAAATTGTTAGCGGGTTTTAGCTTTGACAGCAGCAAGTTTATTGCTTTAATCCCAAGGTCTTTTAACCCTCTTTGACATAAATTGAGGTTGGCTTTTGTGAGAAAACTCCACTTCACTCTCTCTTCCTGTACCTAAAACTGCTTTTAACAATTTATGCTCATACATCAGACACTCGTTTTGAGTGACAAAAAGAAAAAAGATCTATTAGAATAGAAGGAAAAAAGGGTCAATTTAGGTTAAGCAGTGTATGCCTCTTTTGGTAGGCATGTCACAGCCTTCTTCAGGTGAAAGTGAATTTTAAGTTGTAATACTGTATGGCTGCAGCAAAATAAAACAAATCTCTGACAAAAAGAGAGAATAAGTATTGCTGGAGAATGGCTGATAACCTGCCACAAAACTAGTCTTCCTTTTTACTGATACAATTTAATTTAGTCCTAAGCCAGTGTCCATTTTGAAACTTTTCTTTAAAGATCTAAGGTTTTTCTTCTTTATCCAGACACTGTAGAGAGACTAGTTTGAGCAAGGGTGGCATGTACAAATACAGATGTATAGAATAGATACTATGTACACAACAGTTCTGCTGAATACTATAGCTGGCTGATAGCACATAATTTAATATTTCACTTTTTTGAGACACCTTGTTTAGTTTGATAAGTAAGTACACATTGTCATCAGTGCTCTGATAATCCCGTCATAGAAATACATCATATATGAACTATAACATCAATAACACAGGACACTTTTATCACCGTTGTTTTTCTATGCTCAATTACTGTATGATGCTTACTTATAGTGTTGTTTTGAAATCATTTCTTTATTACATTTAAAGCTCAGCTGAATCTGCCCTTGAACTGTGTAATAATGGAGCGTGAACACATTCTCAGCATATTTACAAATTATTTTTTTAATGTTTTCTTTGTTCTCTGTACGGAAGAGTATATTATTCATCTACCATCATTTTTACAAAAAAGTAAGGAAAATCAGAGACAAATGGAAACTTGTGTTTCTCTCCAAATATGAGCATTTTAAAAGTTTTTATAAATTGCCCTTTTTCCTCTTCTAAACCCCCATTTTTCTGTTTTTCATACTTTGTGTAATTTTTCTTATTTATGTTATTTCACTGTTATCTACAACTTGCTTATAGCAATTTTGCTCCTGGCTAATGTTTAATATATTCCATGAGTGTCAAAAAGTATACATTATGTGATTTCCTACAGATTTGTGTCTTATTTCTTTCACATCTATCCTCAAAGCAATAATATAATTTCCTTTGTGGCTTTTAGTGTCCTCTCCACTCCAGCACTTTCAACTCCTTCTTTATATCCCTTTTTTTGCTCCATATTTTCCAGCTCTTTTACCATATCTTTGGCTGGCTGCCTAGAGTTGACCAATGCACTGCTTGTCCACTCAGATTATGCTCCTCACAGAATGAATACAAAATTAATACCAATGAATAAATACAAATGAAAAATAAACCTCACTGGATTTTTGTTTTGTGAATTCCTTCTCCCAAATCAGGAAAATAGCAAAGTGGAGAAAATGTTTTTAGACATTCTATAACTAATAGAGTTATTTGGCTTCATAGTTATATTATACAGAAAATTATTACAATGTTTCTATAGATTATAGCATTCTGTATCCTCCAGATATGTTGATAGCTATGTTATATTCTAAGCACATCTTGGTTTACATCAAGATTAAGCCAAAGTAATATTAATTTTGAATGTTATCCATATTTTCCAGCCTTGTCATCTGGTTTCTTTTTTATTCATCCTTCTCCTTATGTGTCCTTTGATTTGAATGCAGAATATGCCTAGCTGCTGATGCAAATTCTGACTTCCCTAAAACCAAGGACAGTGATTTCTTAATCAGTATTTGGCCCTACAGAGTGATTGCACCTGCCAGAGCACAACACCCTGCCTTCACTGGGAGCTGTCCTTTGTTAGGTCCTGTACCACCGCACACTCTTCAGCAGAGAGTAAGGGAGCAGGGCTCCTGCAGCATTGCCCTGACTCTTTAAGCATTTTGTGCTGGCAGCCCTTGCAGTTTCCCTCCTTCTGTTACAGTTGTAAGAATAAATTCCACCACATTTCCAAATCCTGACAGAATGAAACTTGGGGAATTGGGAAAATGGGGTTAGTGTATGAATTGTGATCTTGTCCATGCAATAAAAAGCCCTATCAGTGGGCATTCAGCAGCTGAACTATCCTCATGTTGTTTGTATTTTTATGGACACTGTTATAACTATAGTCAAGTATGATTTAACTTTAAAAGTGATGCTGTAACATTGTTCAAGTCAGGAGCTACCATAATCTTTTGTGATAAATCTTTTGGTTTTTATCTAGCTTTTAAAAAGGAAAGCAATACAAAGAAATAATAATGGAATACATAGAAGCTGAGCCTGCAATAACTTGCCAATCCATCCTTTTTTTCTGGTTTTGCATATATGCAAACTTTTCTGAGCATGGTGATTTTGACCATTGTTTTCTTCTTTTACAGTGCATCAAACAAGCATCCCTTATAAGACATAGAGCTCATTTTGTAACCTAATTTCTACAAATACCACATGTATGCAATTCTGAGATTTCTGTTGCTTCCACATTTAGGTAACACAATTTCATTCTAACTATTATTAATGTACAAGTTACATTTGCTTTTAAAACCTGGTTCAAATTCATGAAGGTTACTTTTGTTTTTAAACATTAAATGTATTCAAAATCAATATCTTATTTTGATTCTAGATGCTCTGTGGTGCAAAACAGGAGATGGAGGCTGCTTTGGTCATTGTCACTAGTTCTGCATGAGGCCTTAGCTGACTTGCTCAGATTTTCTCAATCTTTTTGCTTATCTTTAATTTCCTGTCCCTTGTTTGGTTTATTTCATTAATGTTTGTAAACTGGTTTTACATACCTACATGGAAAGTGCTGAATAAGTGTTAAGTGCTGTTTGCTGTTAGGACTGAAAGTAGACATTAGCTGCCACTGTCATAGAGGTAGCACATCAATGGTTTTTAGGTTTTATAAATAAATGGGCCATTCTGATGAATATTTGGTGATAGTTATGCAATTAAATAATTTAGCTCAGCACAAACAGAGTCTTGTAGCTAAAATGTTTAATCAAAATCTCAGAAGTTTAATTTAGCAGCACAGGACAGTGAAATTTCAAGCTTAAAACATATCCTGATGCCCATTTCTCAGTATTCCTCTCTTAGAAAAAAAACATAAACAAAATAGTCTTCATTTCTGCAAGGCATTCCCTGAGGGCTTGCCTCCCCTAAGTAATCATACAGCCTTAAAACAGTTGTCGGCCACCGCAGTCAGGACTACTATCCCTTACGATTTTATTGAGAACCTTGTGATAGCTGCTGTGAGTCTCAGAGCCCTGCCTTTGGAGTTGTAACCCTACAAGAGGTACAGAATGAGCTTTGTTAAATGGGTGGAAGATTCAGGCCCCCTGTTGTTAATAAAAGCTTGAAAATGCAAAATGAAAAGAATCAAGCTTGCAGGTGGTGATGTCCTTCTGTCTTCTCTTGTTATTTTAGCAATCTCTAGATTTTTAAGCTGTATCTCCTAATTTCTCTTTACTTCTACTTCTTTAAGGCACTGTGCCATTTGGGGTGAGATTGTGCCTGTTGCTGAGTGTCTGATCACAGTATTAGATAGTCTCACAAGAGCCCCTTTCCACTTTTCTCATACCTGTCCTTTTTAGTGTTAGTTTGGCAGCAGGAACATCTCTAAGCACTTTATAGACAGATAGGAAAAGCCTCATGCTCACAGGCCCTTGTTCTCATGGGTGACTTCAACCACCCTGACATCTGTTGGAAGGACGGTACGGCCCGGCACAACCAATCCAGGAGGTTCCTCGATTGTGTGGAAAACAACTTCCTCCTGAAAGTAATAGAGGAGCCGACAAGGAGAGGTGCCATGCTTGACTTTGTGCTCACCAAGAGGGAAGGGATGCTTGGAAATGCGACGCTCCAGGGCAGCCTTGGATGCAGCGATCATGAGATGGTTGAATTTGAGATCCTCAGGACAGTGAGAAGAGCATGCAGCAAGCTCACTGGCCTGGACTTCAAGGGAGCAGACTTTGGCCTCTTCAGGAGCCTGCTGAGTAAGGTTCCATGGGATACAGCCCTAGAGGGCAGAGGGGCCCAAGACTGTTGGTTGATATTCAAGGATCACCTGCTGCAAGCTAAGGAGTGTTGCATCCCAACCAGAAGGAAGTGCAGCAGGAGGGCCAGGAGACCTCCTTGAGTGGATAAGGAGCTGCTGAGAAAAATTCAAATGAGTGGAAAGCAAGGACAGGCGGCCTGGGAAGAGGACAGGGATGTTGTCTGGGAAGCTAGGGACCAGGTTAGGAAAGCTAAGGCTCAGTTAGAAATAAACTTGGCTAAGGATATTAAAGATAACAGGAAGGGATTCTACAGGTACATAGCAAATAACAGACTAGGGAGAACGTAAGCCCCCTCAGGAAGCTCTTGGGAGAACTGGCTACACAGGATTTGGAGAAGGCTGAGGTTCTGAATGATTTCTTTGCCTCGGTCTTCACTGGCAAAGGCTCTGACCACACCACCCAAGTCTTGGAAGGCAGACACAGAGACTGTGAGGTGGAAGACCTTGCGCCCACTGTAGGAGAGGATCTGGTTTGAGACCATCTTAAAAATCTGAAGGTGCACAAGTCCATGGGTCCTGATGAGATCCATCCGTGGGTCCTGAAGGAGCTGGCGAATGAAGTTGCAAAGCCGCTGGCCATCATATTTGAGAAATCATGGCAGTCAGGTGAAGTTCCCGATGACTGGAAAAAGGGAAATATAACCCCCATTTTCAAGAAAGGGAAAATGGATGACCCAGGGAATTACAGACCAGTCAGTCTCATCTCTGTGCCTGGCAAAATCTTGGAGCAGATTCTCCTGGAAGGCATGCTAAGGCACATGAAAAACAACAAGGTGCTTGGTGACAGCCAGCATGGCTTCACTAAGGGGAAATCCTGCCTGACCAATCTGGTGGCCTTCTATGATGGGGCTATGGAACTGATGGACAGGGATAGAGCAGTTGATGTCATCTAACAGGACTTGTGTAAAGCGCTCGACACTGTCCCACACGACATCCTTGTCTCTAAATGGGAGAGACGCCAATTTGATGGATGGACCACTCGGTGGATAAAGAACTGGCTGGATGGCCGCACGCAAAGAGTTGTGGTCAATGGCTCAATGTCCAGCTGGAGACCAGTAACGAGGGGTGTCCCTCAGGGATCGGTGTTGGGACCGGTCTTGTTCAACATCTTTGTTGGTGACATGGACAGTGGGATTGAGTGCGCCCTCACCAAGTTTGCTGATGACACCAAGCTGTGTGGTTTGGTTGATACGCTGGAGGGAAGGAATGTCATCCAGAGGGACCTCGACACGCTTGTGAGGTGGGCTGATACCAGCCTCATGAAGTTTAACCATGCCAAGTGCAAGGTCCTACACCTGGGTGGGAGCAATCCCAGGCACAGCTACAGGTTGGGCAGAGAAGAGATTCAGAGCAGCCCTGAGGAGAAGGACTTGTGGGTGCTGGTCAATGAGAAAACGAACATGAGCCATCAGTGTGCGCTCGCAGCCCAGAAAGCCAACCGTATCCTTGGATGCATCAAAAGGAGCGTGACCAGCAGGTCAAAGGAGGTCATCCTGCCCCTTTACTCTGCTTTCGTGAGACCTCACCTGGAGTATTGTGTGCAGTTCTGGTGTCCTCAACATAAAAAAGGACATGGAACTGTTGGAACAAGTCCAGAGGAGGGGCATGAGGATGATCAGGGGACTGGAGCACCTCCTGTATGAAGACAGGCTGAGAAAGTTGGGGCTGTTCAGCCTGGAGAAGAGAAGGCTGAGTGGAGACCTCATAGCAGCCTTCCAGTATCTGAAGGAAGCCTACAAGGATGCTGGGGAGGGACTCTTCATTAGAGACTGTAGCGATAGGACAAGGGGTAACGGGTTAAAACTGAAACAGGGGAAGTTTAGATTGAATATAAGGAAGAAATTCTTTCCTGTGAGGGTGGTGAGGCACTGGAATAGGTTGCCCAGGGAGGTTGTGAATGCTCCATTCCTGGCAGTGTTCAAGGCCAGGTTGAACGAGGCCTTGGGTGATATGGTTTGGTTTGAGGTGTCCCTGCCCATGGCAGAGGGGCTGGAACTAGATGATCTTATGGTCCTTTCCAACCCTAACTATTCTATGGTTCTATGATTCTATCCTGTCCATCAGTAACCTCCATCCTGTGTTGTCCTTGTATACAGCTACAACAAATGAGCTGGCATTAGGATTGAGATGATCTGGTTCTGCCCTCCTCATGAAGAAGCTCCTGTTCCTTAATTCAGTGATATCTGTACTATACAAATGTGACCTATATTTGTATAGGGACTTTTTAAATCTGCAGTAGCCAATCTGGGTAACCGTTAACTCCCTTTACCTTAATTCCCTAGGTATAACTGTGACTGGCTACTATGGAAATATAACTGATAGGACTGACAGATTTGTACGCTTAATTATTATAATTAAAGCATGCTTGTGAATGGTTTAACTTCTGATTTAGAACAGCTTCAGAAGCAGAGGAAAATACCCAACAGAATATTGCCCTTGCCTTTTGGTAGTGCCTAGGCCACCACTGGTGTTTGGTTGCTTCTACTCCAAGCCCTCCACCTGACTGTCTTGGTCAGGAAGAGAAAAAGGTAAAAAAAAAGAAAGAAAAAGCCAATGAAATAAAACCAGTAAATTGTTCTGCTGTTTTCTCTTACTGGACAGCCTTTTGCTAGTGAATCTTTGACTGAGGTTGTGGAGAGACAATATATGTCTGGAATTTAAACTAAACCTATCCCTTTCTTTGGGATTCCTACTTCTTGTTTAGCTGTTTATCTGAGCTTGAAAATTGCTTCACTGCTGCTGGTGGTAGGGTATGAAGTACAGCTTCAATTTTTCAGTTCTAGGGAATTATTTTAACTTCTATTTTTTTTCCTCATGAAATTTTATTCCATAGGCTATTCAGGCTGGAAACAGAGGTTTGTTTCCCTATTCAAGTTCAAGTAGGTAGACTGCTCAAGTTGGTAAAAGTTTATGTAAATTAATAAATGATATTTCTAAGCAGATGATCTTGGGGAGAGGGCAAAGAGCAATTGTTACCTTTATTTCTAATTCAGGATGTTTGTCTCTGCAGAGAGAGGTGTGGGTTGGAGAAGCTTCAGATTTAGCCCTTCATGAGAACAAGGATAAGCTGCCTCTGCCCACATTTTCCTGAAGCAGATCCAGGGGGACAGGCATTCACACATACCCCAGTAGCAAAAGGGGATTGATTGTGTTTACACAGCGCTACTGTGATGCGGGTGCACAGGGATGACATAACACAAGGAACCAAAGGGTCTATGGTCACAAACAGTATGTTACATAACATCATAATTAATCACTCCTCAAATCAGAAATCAGAAGAAAGATCTTTTTCTGTTCAGCTTTTTTTTTGGCCCATGGCTTTCCTGACCAGATCTTAGCTGCAACCTATAACAAGAATCTGGTCCTAAAGCCAAGTGCACTGTTCTGAGAATGGAGGTGAATGAGTCCTTATACAGTCTTCCTTTTACTAGGGAAAATTTCTGAGGATGGCTGATGAGGTATCCCGAGACAGTTGCTCTGCATATAGTGCAAATGTACTGTAAGTTTTTCTAAAATTCTTAAAGCTTGGAATTCTTATCATCTTTGTGGGAATTTATTTGATTCCTGGGTGATGTGGATTCATCTAACTTCTTTGTTATTAAAAAAAAAAGTAATCAATATCATAGTCAGCAAATAATATCAGAGCTGAAAAACAACAAAAAAAGCAGGATGAATAAAGGTGACAAGAAAGGAGGAGACAGAAGTACTAAAAAGTATTGTAGATAAAGAACTGTTGACTGCTACTCTTGTAAATATTTCAAAACATAGATCCAATGTTATATGGGTCACTAAAACTACTGTAAATACACCAGCTGAATCCCAAATACGTCATTCTCAATCCCTGGCAACGACAAAACAATGCAGCTATAATATACCCTTCGTCATCCCTTGCAGAATTAGATTTAGCTGCAGAGCAAAATGACTGCAGATAGAATATTCAGCTATAGGAAAGAAAAAAGAAACTGAAGCCTGTCCTGCTGTCCAGTTTTCTATGTAGCAGATACTGTAGTACAGCAGTAGATCCCTGGAACCTTGAACTTCTCTTTATTTCTTTCTGGTTCAGCTGTAAAAGCTGATCAAACTTTCCATAGCATGTTGGAAACTAGTTCCATGGCTTACTACATCTGCAAATTTAGAAGGTATTATTCCTATGGTTTGTACTAAATCAGTTTTAAAAGTCTTTTCATATTCATCTGTGGAAGGCAGGCTGTCAGTGATAGATCCCATCTCATACTGGGTTCACTGCACAATTTTTGTAGTGGTGGAGAAACAAAATACAAGTGTCCCTTCTCTGGAAAGGAAGGACACTGCACCTAAATTTATAGCCAGGGATAAGATTATGCTATAGCTTTCATGTCCCCATATCATAAATTACTATTTTTTGTGGGGGTGTTGTTTTTGTATTTTGATTGGGTTTTGGTTGTGGGTTTTTTGTTTGTTTTTTTTTTTATTATTTTGGGTTTTGTGTTTTTTTCTTTTTGTTAATAAGGCTTTAGCTTCCATTACCTCTATGTTATTTTGGTTTTGAGTGTAAGCATTTAGCTTGATTCAGGTTTGGTTCTAGAGGGATGCTGGTCTGCTTTTGTCAATCTGAGTAGTGCATGATTGTGGGAATATGGTAGGTCGATAGCCCCTAATAACACTGAAAGAATGAGGTTCAGAAAAAGCTTATGAAGAACAGAATGACCCACAATGTCAGAAATCAGTTTTCCAGATTTCATTTAGGAGGCAAAAATTCTTGTGCTATACTGGATCTATCAGCCTTACAATCTAAGCAAATTTCTCCTGTTTTCAAGATAACTCTCTAGTATCCTTCCTCAGCTCCTACTGCGTGAGCAAAGGTGTTCAGAAAAGACTGATGAAATACTGCAAACAAACCCTGAAAAACTACAACTTCTTTCACAGATCTGTCCTGCTTTCCTGATCTCTACTCCAAAAAGCCTAGTCTATAACCACTGCTAGCAGAGGAATTTTAAGAACTTTTGTCTCAATGTGAAGGTTTAATGTTCATTAGCACATCTGCTTAGAGTAGGTCAGTCAAAAGTGATTGAGTCCAAATCCCATATATTTAGACATTTTGTCTTAAATCTCAGCAGGGCAAATGCAGTTCATACTTACCTCTGCTGGTTTTCTGTGTTTCCTGACTAAGCATGGAATTTCCTATAGTTTCAACCTTCAAGTTGAGCAAGGTGGCTCTGCCATCAGTTGGTTCCTATAGGGGAATAGAGGGGGAGGAGGCGAGTAGGGTCTGGGAGGAGGGTAGGCATAAAGAGGCTGCTGTCTTCCTGCAAGGTTTGTCTAACAGTTAACTGGATTAATGAAACACCTGGCATAGATGCAATTAACTATTTTGTTGTTGAGGCTGAAAACTACAGAATGAAAAAGTTGTTTTGTTGTGTTTTTTTTTTTTTTAAAATAAACCCCCCCAAATCCAAACAACAAAATCCCACAAGTTCTGTTTTGTCAGCAAAGGATGCTGTTGCCCAATTGTGATTATAATATGAAGTAATCTTCAATACTTCTCCATTTATATCAATATATTCAGTAATACCCTTTATAGAATCAGTATTAACTTTGCAATACAGGAATTTGGTGTAATAAATACAAAGGAGTTTTACTGTAGCAGATAGACATTTTCAGTGGGTAGAGATCCAGAGAGTTAAATTGCAAACTGGTGGTTAACCTCATTGGTGCTGTGCATTATCACCTGGTAATGACCACTTTCATCCTGCTGTATAAACACTGAGTGGGTTACTGACTATATTGCTGCGGATAGTTCCTTAATTTTACTCTGAAAACCAATTGCAGGATAACAAGTGTACAGTAAAGAATATTTGAGGGCATTTGATTAAAATTTTTCAATTTTTTAATTTCTTAAAGTCAAACTTAAGTGTGAAGTAGTCATCTGTACTAAAAGCTTAGAAATAGAAAATACTAAAAATATTGTGGAATTGTTAGCAAATGGAGAAACAGGATTAAGGGTGAAAAACTATGAATAATAAATGAACTTCACTCTGGAAATTAGAAATACTGTTGTTTTAAAAGCAGCATTTCATCACAGATTAAGAAACATCCGTTCTGTTCTGTGGGCATCTTTCTGTACAGAGGCAGAATTATGTATTGGTTTTTAGAGAAGGACTATTAATATGTCTGTAAAATAGCAGCATATTGGAACTGGTCGAGTCTATAAGAAAATGGTGTTTGTATCTGCTCTTTCTGTTTATAAAGGTTCCAAAGGGTCATATCTGGGTAAACGGAACAAAACTTGAGTTAAAAGGGGGTTTCCTGTGATACACTGCATTGAACCACAGAGGGACATGTCAGCCCTAAACACAGCAGATAACTAAAGGTTATAAGAGTGAGGGCAAAAGATATACCCCAGTGCCTCTGGAATTTTTCCTTGGAGATTTATTCTTTGTGGGGAAATCACTGGAAAGAAGCTGACCTAGGTGTTTTGTAACCCCTTGCTTTGCCCTTCCCATCAGTGGGACAGGTATTCACACATATCCCAGCACAAAAAGGGGTTTAATCTCCCAGGCTTTGTCTTGTCCCATGGCGCTGGCACAAGTGTCTTTATTCCTTGATGTCCAACTTGTCTGTGTAATTGGTGAAGACAGGATTTAGCATTTAATAATAAAGTTGAACTGAACATCATAATCCTTTAAACAGCCTAATTGATACTCTGTTCTTCTGTTTTAGTCTGGTTTAATATTTTGGCTTTCCAAAGTGTAAAGTGAAGAATTATTATTAAACCTAGATATTTCTCTGCAATTTCATAATAACTCTATGACAATTATTGTTCTATCAGAATTCTCTGTATTAATTGCAGTTTCTCCTGCAAAAATGTAAAACAAAGACTGTTCTTGTGTTTAAAAATGCAATACATTTGGACAGCATGCTGTCCAGGCACTGTGTGATGTTGTTGTATGTCATCATGTCTACTGGGAAACCTGACATTAAAACATATCCTTGGTTCTCACTTAAGCCAATTTTATAGGGCAAGAAAAGAAAAGACAACATTTTGCAGTGAAAGCACCTTCTCCCATCTGGCAAAATGGCTTTCTGGACTCTATTGTGGCTCATTGTCTAAAAATAGGATGAAGACAAATTGTTATCATTTGCGAAAGCCCATGACAATAATGATAAATGAACAAATTTTTTTGCCCTCTGAAGTCATTGCTTAAGGCTTTCTCTGGGATCAACAATGTTAAACTGGTAAACTTGCCTCATCTGCATCAGCAGAAGGTTTACAAATGGCTTTGTAAACAATTTTAGCCAGAGCGTTAATCTCTTCTACAGAAGTAGGGCTTGCATGATCTATGATTGATTTGCAATTTAAAATGACACTGAAACCCCTGAAACAGATATGAAAGAAACTTTCAGTGAATAATGCTTTAGTTGACAAGAAAAGATAAGGCACATCTTTCATCTGATAGTGGGCTGTTTTTGATAAATATTGTTCATAATGGAGAATTTTGGAATCATTAATGTGTGGATAGAGCATTACTACTTTTTAACTGGGACCTCAGAAACAGTTTTCTTCTGTAGCACTCTTGCTAGTGAAGAAAACTTGTCTTGTTTAAAAATTGTCCAAGAGATTTCCTAATTAATTAAACCTCAAGTTCAAATCTGACAAAGTGAAAACCTGCAAAAAATAGAATTTGATCAGTATATTTAAATCCATACAAAATAGGTACCTGAAGATATATAATATATCCTTTTACATTATAAGAAAAATCATCAGCTCTTTTATACAGGAGGTGATAAATTAAAAAGCCCACAGAATTCTCAGTCAGAAACTTAGGAAAACTGTTTCTTCCTCTAGGAGACCTCATCGCCTCAATAGGTAAATATCCTCAGGATATTGTACATTCCAAGTTAGACAGAAATTAACTTTTATTACAAGTCAATGTTCCATGCAGGTTGTATCTCTGTTTCCCAAGCCACCGTATACTGAACTGAAGGTATACTGATCAGGCTGTCAGATGGATTCCATGGCTGCTGTTTGGCCCTGAGAAGTCCAGATCATGTGTGTAAAACAACTTTACAGCTGAAATTTGTGACAAAAATGTAAGATGATTAAAATCCAGTGAGTATTCCAGTGAGACACTGGCACAGGTTGCCTAGAGAAGCTGTGTCTGCTCCATCCCTGGCAGTGTTCAAGGACAGGTTTGACAGGGCTTGGAGCAACCTGGTCTAGTGGAAGATGTCTAGGCCCATGGCAGGGGGTTGGAATTAGATGAGATTAAGGTCCCTTCCAACCCAAACTAGTCTGAGATTCTTCGATTTGTGGAATGGGCATTTATTATTTAGGAATAGACTGAGATTATTAAATTATTTCACAAGAGCCATGAAATGTCATGGAACTACTTTCAGGCATATGGATTGAAGTAGTATTTGAAGGAGTCTTGTGGGTTTTTTTATTTATTTTCTTTTTTAATTTTTGCAATTATTCAGTGAAGTATTTTTTTTTTAAAAGAACTGTGCTCTGTATAGTAAAACAAACAAAAAACCAAACAACGTCACAACTCCTGCTGATTGACAGCTGTTTAGCATCCTGACAAAGAAAAATCTGAGAATCAATGGAAACAGAAACCAAATTTCTGGACCTGTAGGTAGTGCCAGTAAGTGAGAGGTAAAGCAGGCTGAAGGAATACTGCTGGAAAGCCGCTGTTGCCTGTAAGAAATGTGCACAGTGAATACAAACATGCCCAGAACATCAGGGCTGTATGTTTCACTCTGTTCGCTTCCTAACACCTGTGTACTATGGTGGATGTATAACCAGCTGGTGCATTGAGGTGAAAGGTGCAAGGCAGAGGTAACAAAACTCCTTTCATAAGAAATCTTCAGTTCTTTTCAGGTTGTGGTGGACCAGACCCACACAAAGAGGCTATCAGGTTTCTGTTGTTTGATTGATTGAAGGTAGGTCAGTCAGATTCAGATTAACAGAGTTTGTAATTACAAGCCAGTTCCACAAGTTTAAGATTACTTGTAGATCTAAAATTGTAACTGTATTGACAGGTAATCAACTACCAATGTATTCTCCTCTTATTTCATAAAAGGCGCAAATTTGAGTATCTTCTCTTTCCTTTGTAATCACAATTAAAGATGATTGGGAGGGATAACAAACCCATGTGGCTTTCAAAGTACCCCTTCTGTTACAAGAAAAAAAAACCTCAAAAACTCTCAGAACTTTTGCTCAGACAGTCTGTTTTAATAGGCATAATGTATAAATTGCTTTGATAACCATATTCTTCCACTACCTTTATATTTTGAAGTATTCACTCTAGCTTTAATTTTATTAATGTATTTCTTTTATCTTTCATCTGAATAGTGTTCTGTATGTAAAGTGACCAAATGTGATTAATGATGAATAGATTAAGATGGGACAGGGTATTTGAAAAATGACTTAAGTAGTGCATGTAAGTCACTGGCTATAGTCCCAAAATGCAAATTCTGATTAAGTTAATGACTGGAAAATAATGATGGCACTAGTGTATGAATTCTGCTTTATTTGAAATTGCTTTATAAACAATAAATAATTATCATTTTACATTAGGACTAGTTATTTATATAGGCATTGGTACTTTATTGTCAAAACTATAAATCTAATTGACATATGTTTATAATTTTTTTTGCTGTCCAGAGTTTGTAATAGTTTTACCTTGCAAATAGCATGCTGAAGTTCATGTCCCATTAGAAGGTTGGTACTTTATTAAAATGCATGGAATAATCTCATTGCAATAGGCAAGTCTGGTTTTTCTGCAAAGATTCTGAACATCCTTTAGGTTGGGATTTCAGGAGGGGGAAACGTATTAATATGTTCACTCCTGCCTGACAAATGAGCATTATCGTCAATGTGGGTGCACGCTTCCGCTTATCCTTTTTGTAGCTGGAAAGCTTTATGAAAAATAAATTAATAATGCATACTAAGTTATGTCTGCAAGAGAAATTTATGTATATATTGCTAGCTTCAAGACTGATTAGATTTACATTTCTTTAAAAATAATTTTTTTTCTTGCACATCTATAATGCCTTTAGAATGCACTGCATAATAGAAAAATGCAATCTTGATTTCAATTGAATACCTGGAAGGAGTGGTTTTTTCCCACTATTAATATGTACATGTGTTTCCCTAGAGTTTGTGTTATTTTTCCTAAAAGAGACTGTTTTCTTGAATTACCCTAGCCCAAATATATGCCTCAGGATGTAAAATGCAGCAAATAGATGTCCTATTATCATAACTTGAAAGAGGTCCATTTAATAATAGCTTTTATTAAACAAGAGCCTGCTAACTATACAGTAAGGACTGGTTTTCACCAGAGAACATAAACCATATGTTTTAAACGCAGCTAAAAATGGATGCAGCGTACTATTTCCTTTCACCTCAGCCTGCAGTGTATTACTTAGATTTGCAAGGCATAGCCACCACTAGTACTTAACACTGCTGAAAGAGCCAGCCTTCAAGGTTTTTTTAACCACAAAGAAAAGAGAAATATAGTAGCATCGATTGTTAAATTCTGGTGCTTGTTACTCACTGCCCGCACACAGAACATCATGCCTTTGTAGCAGCGAGGCGAGTTGGTATTTATCAGGGTTCAGAGCTAGTTCAGCCACACACTTGACAAATTATTTGTGGAATTGTTGTATTCACAGTCACTTAAATAAGAATCTGTCAACACAAGGCGGTGCTTTGTTGCAGCAGGTCTCACCGTTTTTCCTGCGTACTCAAAGAATGATGGATTGGAGGTAATGCAAATTCACTACCATTTTATATGCTGGTGCCTTCTTCATAGACAGGAAACATAGCTCAGTATCATCTTGTAAAATGCCTTAACTGTAAAGGCCTAGTTCAGTGTTGAAAGTGCTTTTTAAAAATGGTATGTTGGAGCAGGGAAATGTAATTCAAATATTTTCCTCACGTCTCATTTTAAAGACTGTCGGAGCAGGTGTGCATTCAGATTTTCCCAGGCTAAATAGGACATATGCTTATCTGTGCTTGATAATTAAAACAAATTAATAAATACTATTATTTGATTTTATGGCAACTTAAAAGTTAATACTGCTTCATGCCGTAATAAATTTAAAGAGCTCATGTAGAATAAAAAAGTGTCCATTTATGTAACTCAGTCTGCATTGCTGATAGTAATTTGTTTTAGTAAATTCATTTTTCCAGCAAGGAATATCTATCTTAGAGCTCTATCACTGATTCCAAAAGGTGTAGTTTAAAGGTAAAAAACACAACTCTTTGACAGAATGGAGTTTACAATAAGAAGTAAAAAACTTATCTATGTTAGCATGTATGTTTTAGGTTGCTGTCCAAAACTGGAATGTTTATCCCAGAACTAAAGGCAGCCACAAAACTCCTGTCACTTTCTACCCAGTACAAGTCAGAGCTTTTCCTTGCCCAGCTCCCAAATATGCCACAGTGATGGGGATATCACAGGAGGCCACCAACAGCCTGGGACAGATCTCGGGGTAAATGTAGGGACCTGGAGCAGCCCTTGAGGATGTCAGAATGAGTAAGGAGATGTAATAGCATGCACTGGACAAGGCTTTTCTGGAAAATTCTTATCACAGTTGAATAAATGGAGTTATGGGCTATTTATGTTATATCTCTGTCTTTTAGTTGTTCAGGAAAATTGATAACTCTACGCTAAGAAAAAGCCCCTCTTGAGGGAGAGGGCTTTCTCAGAGACTCATTTCAAGTGTAAGGAATGAGCTTGCCAAGATCTAAGGACAATCACAAATCTTACCTCAGGTTCAGAGTGTGTTTCTTTTATTTAGGATAATAACGGGGGAATTTCATTATGTGTATATATAAATGTTTTTTAAACAAACAACAACTTTTTGAGAACAAGCACATGACGAATACTCTTCACTTGGTGCAATGCCATAATGGAAGGCACAGAACAAGGCACTATTGAAACCTCGGTAGATGATAGTAGGCCCTAGTTAAGTCTATATTTCCATGCACTTCATGTGGGCCAGCTTTTAAAACTAGATGCCCTGAGCCTTGGGCTTTCAACTTGATCTGAGCAGGCACTATACATTTCAGTGTATGCTCTTGATTTAAGTATTTAGATGTTGTGCAAATCTAGGCTGAAGTAAGCTGCCCTGCAGCCAATGCTGCTGTTTTACACTGGTGCTTTATCTGTGGTAAGAGAACTAATAATATTTACTTTTGTACTGACTGAAAGGAAATGGTTTGACATCGAAGAGCATTGTCTTTCACTTATGCTGCCTGGCCTCTTTTTGTCTCCTTTCTGAGTAATCAATTTTGACTCACTCTGATTTTATGTCTTATAAAGTATATATATCTTGAGAACTATTAAACAATAGTAATTTGAATTTCATGCATGTGAAGGGTGTGAACAGGTAACTCTGCTGGGCAGCATCTTTGACTCTTCTTCATTCACCAATGAATCCTGCTGGAAAGCAGAGCATGGGGCTGCCACTCATGCAGGTATATCTGCAGTGGCTATCTGCATTCAAAGAAGTATCTGGAAACATTTAGTTGGCTTTATTTTAAAATGACTGTAATACAACATTGTATCTAAATTCATCTGCTCCTATTAGACTTGCAGAACATTTTTACCTTCTTGTACCTATTTACCTTCAGCCGTGACACAGGAGTGTTCCCGCATGTGTCTGCTGCAGGGACCAGTACCCACATTGATGTGGTTGTTTGGGGCACTGTGACTGAAGACATGACTAAACCCTGCTGGAGAGGTTGGTCATGACATCTTTGTTATCTCAGCTCTCCTTAACCTCGTGGGGAGGCATCTGTTTGGCAGAGCCCCTGCAAGACCTGCGCTCTGCAGCCTTGCCGGGTATTCTGACTTTTACAGTATTTCCCCTAGCAGCCTTTCAAAGCATTTGGAAGCACAGCGCAATTTCAAAGACTACAGATTGACTTACAGTATGGGATATAGTATTTTCACTTGTGTCTAAAAACACTGTTGTGTGGCCAAAAATTGAATCGCCAAGAAATCACACATGGTTCACAACACAGCTCTTTGATAACATTAAAAGTATATGTAATATTTTGAAATCACTGGCCAATTATTTCTAATAGTTTCATGATAATTTATGTAGAGAATCTGTTGGATTTGTTCCTGCTTTGGTCTAAATGTATTTTTGAACACTCTGTCAAACATACTCATTTGGCACCTATTTTGTTTCACTAACTTTCTTTAATATGTCCAGATCTCTTGCCAATGTATTTGCAGAACATATTTTGACAGCTTTGTCACCAAATTTGTTACTACTTGTGTTTGGAATGGGTATCAAATTGCAGATATTAATATGTGTGTTTCCTTTTGGTATAGACTCAATTGGGTAATACCTTTGTCTTCTACAATGGTGAATATAATAATATGAGTGAATATTATTTTTTGCTCAGTTAAAATGTTACTAAGATTTTAAAATTACAAATCTTTTATAAATGCATAATTTGGGCTTTATGTTTGCAGCTAAAACATCCTGAGCAGAATATCCTTAAACTTTAAACAGCTGTGATCTTACATTTCTTACCCAAACTTTATAATAATAGAAATAGTACAGATGTGAAAGCAGTAGGTCCTCCCACACTGTACACACATGTGTATGTGCTATGTATATGCATAATTTTAATTCAATATGCTTGGAATAAATAGCCTATTGAATTTCAATTTATTGTGCTCATTTATAAAGTAGTTTTCTCATGGAGTTTGTTAGAGTTGAGTGACAATGGTTTATATAAGGTTGATCATAATTTTTTCTTTCATGTTGTTCTTAATATGTTATTTCTAGATTAAAAGGGATGACAAGATAATGCATATTGCAATTTAAAAGCCTGCTTTGTGGCTCTGTGACAGTGGCCAGAATGAGGGCTGCTAAGCTGGCCTGCCCCAGCAGGAGAGAAGTCCACCACAAGTCTAGCCTCTTGAGTATTTTTAGTATTTTTGTCAACAAGAAAAATCTGACGAGTAAACTGATTGGGCCAAGTAACCCTTGTGACAAGTGTTGACCTTTTCTTGAGTTTCCCAACAGGACTCACCAGTAGCAAGGAACTTGGAGTAGGAGACATGCCTTTTTTGTTGGTGACTGTGTCTGAACTCTTTGGCACAGGCAGAATCACCAGTTCTGGTTCTACGTCTGAGAAAAGGGAGGGAGCCGTCTCAGAGACATCGCATTGGTTTGGGACATTTCCAGCCACGTGAGTCCCTGCTATTGCTTTTGAGTGAGCACTACCTGCAGCCCTGCACTGACCTATTTTCCATTTTCAGTCACAGCACATGGTGAAGACTCAGACCTTGCAGCTCTGGTTTCTGTGGACACCTAGCGCTGCTTTTGGCCCTCACTATTGCCAACATGGTTATTACCCACTGCATGGCTATTGGTGGCTTTTACCCTCTCTGGGTGTGTGTACACCTGGATATCACCCTAAATCATAGAATCACAGACTTGTTTGGGTTGGAAGGGACCTTAAAGCTCATCCAGTCCCAACCCCTGCCACAGGCAGGGACACCTTCCACTAGACCAGGTTGCTCCGAGTCCCAACTAACCTGCTAGGGATGTGAATGAACTAACTGGATGTGCATGCTATTTTTAGATATTGTCCAGAGAAATAGGCTGGAAAGAGTCAATGAATTAGTTACCTTTGACAGAGGAGGCTAAATGCTACATGTTTTAGAATTCAGTTTAGATAAGGCTTAGTGGTTACCATAGCTCCTGATTATTTCTACTCTGTTGTGAATAGCGTAGTAGGTGGAAATACTTTTGGTCAACCTTAAAGGTGATCTTGGACATGGTGCACTGTGCAGTTCTTGGAGACAGCACTTTCTTTGAAATGGCAGGTTCCCTTATGAACACTAGAAAACCTCTGCCTGCTTCCAAAGGCTCCTTTTTGGGCTGCTTCTTAGTGTTCTTTAAAAGATGCTATTCAGTTGGCATAGAGCACTTTGATTTCTTACTGCTGGCAGATAGGTTGTTTACTGTGCTGAATAATACGTACCAAATAGGAAATGAATCCTGAAACAGTTGGTTTCGTTGCAGATAGTAAGAAGCCCTCTTATTTTTTAAATATAAGGATTGGTT
This sequence comes from Pezoporus flaviventris, assembly GCF_033815535.1. Taxonomy (NCBI): domain Eukaryota; kingdom Metazoa; phylum Chordata; class Aves; order Psittaciformes; family Psittacidae; genus Pezoporus; species Pezoporus flaviventris. The sequence goes on along the minus strand of NW_026892602.1, from coordinate 8,244,328 downwards.
TTAAAATGTCAACAGTCTTTCTGAACAGATATATTGCCTTTTACAGAGATTTGATCAAAATTCTTCAGTAACAAGAACAACAAAAAGCAAAATTATAGATTAATCTAATTATGTTCTATAAAAATGCAATTACAAATCTAAAATAACTGTAGAATAAAAGACAGATTATTTTTCAAAGGGGACTGTCATGTTACACCTGTAAGATCTGTACCTTAACTTCAGTTACTTGTGCAAACCTGGGTATTTCTTTTTTTAATTTTAGATAGCAACTGCTCCATCAGTTCTATAAATTGAACTTAGATTAGAAACAGAATTATTTTTTTTTTGACAATAAGATTAGATTTTATTTAATGTCACAAAAAACATGATATGTCATAAAAATGGAAAACATTCCCAATACAGTTTAGGTTTTAATTCTGAATCTGTGGTCCTATGCAATAATACCTGATTTTTTGACCAATTTCTTCCAGCTTCTCTGGACAAATTGAGACACAGACTACAGTCAGGGTAGAGACACAATCAGGGCATCAGAAGCTCTTCCTCAAAAAGAAATTGTATTAACTTCAGATGACAAAAGTAGGATGGCCATTCCATGTCTGTACTAGATATAGCATATATACTGCATTTTCAGGTAAATTATTTCTCAAGTCTCAAGCCCTGCTTAAGTGAGGGCAGCAATCTTGTGCCAGCTGCCAGCATTCTGCAGAGAAATAGGAGCAATAGGCCATAGAAATGGTCTAGTCATAACATACTTTTCTTGCCGTTAGAGAAGAGAGTAACATAATAGCTGCTCTGCTAGTTTCATAATACCAAAGAATTTCGTACAAAATAGTGAAGGCCAGGGCAAGGTGCAGAATAAGTTAAAATTATAAAGAACAGGCTGACTTCCCATTGATTCAATTTTCTTTTTTGTTGGAAATTTTGCCGTATATAATATAAATTTTGCTTGTCAAATTTGCTATGGCTTTCTTTGTTCCATTGAAATTCTGAATTTTTGCTAATTGCTTAAATTTTTTCACAGTCATTACACAATATAAATCAAATGCCCTAATCCAGGCAAAGTAAATCATCAGCTGTTCTGCATAATTTTGTATGAGTGTTAGAAGACTAAGTCTTCCAAAAAACTTCTAAGAGCTTGCTGAATGCACAAATAATTTGCTTATTAGAGGTGATATTTATCAAAAGACTCAGAAGAACATATGCACTGAAATACATTTATGGTCATGTTAGCTTCTCCTTAGCTCTTGAGAAGAAATGAAATGCTTAGGAAGGTTCTATGAAACATGAAATTATTGTGTACATATAAGAAGTAATAACGTCATCTGTTTTTTTCTGTTTCCTGTTGATTGACTTTTATAGCTTGCAAACATTATGCTGGATTGTAAATTGCAATAAATTTAATCAAGAATTATTTTATTCAGCCTACTAATGAGGAATAATAGCGTATGTATCAATTAGACATGTCAATTTGTGTGAAGAAATAGATTTACAAAGGAATAGTAGGTAAAAAAAATATCATTGGTATCAATTCACTTCATTATTTTTAATTTGCTGTGAATATTGAGTGCTTCCAACATAAAATCATTCCTCAATTAAAATGAAACAGCTGTACTCCTATCAGCTTTTCCTTGCTTGTTGTTGCTTACAGATTAGCAGTTGTCATTGGCTTCAGTCTCATGTCATTTCATTAATTTGCAACCATAAATGGGTAAAAAAATAAAATAATAACAAAAAATCTTTGGCTTGTCAATGTACTAAGTAATGTATATAAATTATTTTTTTTCAGATTACACTGGAAGGGGAAAAATACTGTAGTAGCAACATTTGGGAGATATCAGAACTGTCCCATCCACTTCTGTTCTTCAGCATCAGCCAAGTGATAGTAGTCGTGAGCACTTTATTCATTCTGGCACTTTTTTATTACTCTGGATTCCTTTTCTTTTCCCCTAGGCAATTTCTAGTAAACTAGATTCTGCAAATGTGCTACAGTGTACATGGGAAGGATGAATTCTGAATTGGATTGGTCTGTAGCTTGTTTTCACTGTAGGATCTAATGTATCACTCTCCTTCCTTTACTAGCAAGTCTGTGCTCTTATTTAGTTTTCCATGATATCACCAAGCATGTTTGTGTTTTTGAGTGACATATGTATCTCTGTGGTTGTCCTTATTTCTCTTCACATATATCAAAAGCCTGACAATAAGAGCACACATAGAGAAGCGTGGGAGCAGCAAAAACTATTTCTACAAGCCCAGATGTGAAAAAGTGGTCTATAATTCCTTCTGTTAACTTGTTTTTCTAGTAGTAGGTTCTTAATGGCCTTACAAGATTTTAAATTGGTCTACCTTACCTCTTATCACCTTGCTACTATTTTAACAGAAAGTTTAAAAATATATATATTTTTGAAGGTGTGATAGAGAAGATATAAAAAGTATGCAGGAAGAATCAATAATTACATGGTTTATTCTTTAGTAGAAAACAATATTCGCCCTCAGATGACTGTATTTTCAAGAAATGAAGGTAAGTTCTACTTACTTTTTCTGCATCTGGGCTGTAGGTTTCAATACCTTTAGAACCTACTGACCGAATGCATTTTACCATGGTGTATTTTTACACCATGTGTGTTTTTACTGTGGTTGGAGTGGCTGCAGAATCTGTTGTGGGGGTTGGTGCAGCTGCTGTGCTTGGGGGTTGAGCAGCGCCAGCAGCTGCACTGTTGCTGTTGAGGTTTGAGTAGCTGCTGTACTTGTCACTGGGGTTGGTGTAGCTGCGGTACTTGGGGGTTTTGTTACCAGTGAGAGCTTTTTGATAGAATCCCTGAAAGAGAATTCATGTCTGTAGGGAGACTGAACACATGGGGTCTGAATCCTAGTTAACAGTGAATTCTCTATTATAAGAAATAAAGCTTACGAATATTTTCATCAGCTCTGAAAGTGGAAGTTGACACAAGGTTGTATCAGAGAATTTTAACTAAGGATTATTACAGTGCTTATCTGCTAATTTGCTTCTCCGTAACTAGAATCAGTATGTTGAATATGTGTGAAGTTTTGGAGCTCATGCTAAAATTTTAACTAGCCAAAGACTTATCTGCAATTCACTATTACTGAAATAATAATAATAGCAATAATATGTAATAGTAAATACATTAACTATGTTTCTTTTATGAATTCACTGAAGTACATCATTGTACAAGCTGAACACATCATCATTTTTTGATACATTTAGTGTTGTCATCTAACATTGGAGATTTGAGGAAAAAGGCTGTGTGAGTTTAATGCTCTACTTCTGACTACATATCTGCATATTTTAACACTGAGTAAGAAATGTTGGAAATCATACTTAACATATAAATATGCTATTTGTAATCTATAATGGCACTACACTGGGACTTCAGGTTATTAATTTATTCCAGGTAATATATCTGTGCAATCTATTGTGCCACATTTAATGCCAAACTTCTTGGGTTGTTTTAGGTGTTTCCCAGCTGTACAACAAACATAAGAAAGCTTTCAGAATTCTGGGAGAAAATGACAAACAGGAAATTTGTATGACCAGACTGATACTGAATTTCCTAAATTGTAAATAATTATGAGTTGGGATATTGTTATTTACAAATAAACTTTGCCTTTTATCAGTTAGTATCAACAGTCACTGCCAATCATTTTTGTATTTCCTGTTTATATGCTTGAATCTCCTTTAACGTCTGTGTCTTGTTAGTGTTGGAATTATGTTAAGCAACATGGTTACTGGTTTCATAAATATGAGAATTATTTTTACAAATATATAGAAATTTGACATTTTTAATGGGTGAACTTTACTGCTCTTTGACATTTAAGAACAGCAAGCATCAGAAGGCTCTTTCAGTGTACTTACAGAAGCACAAGTTAAGGGATGGTGCTGGTGAAACAAGACCAAGGAGGAGGCTACAGCATCACTCCCATGTTTATCTTGTTGCTGAGCTCCTCCCTTAGAGCCCTGGTCTGATCGCTCCCCAGGGAAGCCCCTGGAGACCCAGCTCCCACAGTTCTGTGACTCCTTTCCATTCCCTTTCTGAAAAGCTTCATTTTTACTAGTATCCGCCCTGATAGTCTCTGGTGCAGACTGGCATCTGCCTGTGCTGCCAGACTGCCAGCACAAGCTGGAACACAGACCTTATTTTTGTTTCTCAGTGGAGAACCACCAGCTCCCATAAACTCCTCTATTATTTGCTCTATAGGATTCATGCATCCGTTACCTGGCTGTTGTAGCAGCTAAACTTCAAACTTACAATATTATAAGGTTACCAATATGCAAGCTGGGTAAATGGGATAAGGAGCACATTTTGAAGCAAATCATCATAAAGAGAGGAAAAAAAATATTTTCTTTCTTTTTTTTTTTTTGATATATTTTTTTAGACCCTTGAAAAATACTCATTATTCTTCAGACCAAAAGCAGGTCTTTTAAAACCAGGGTTGAAGTTAACTTTATCAACCATGTGTCACTATTTCTCTGTGTAAAGCTATGGCTAAGTTTACAAGCTTAGCAAGACCTTAAGTGACTTACTTTATACTGCCATTCAGTATTGCCCTACACACCAATAATCCTTTAGTATAATAAAATACATGTCTTTGCTTCTTTGCTAGAAGTTATTGAGAAGTCTTCTGATCATCCAGCTATGAAAAGCACCATGATTGGTTCTGCCCAGAAGCTGCATGAATACATGTGGAGCAGAAAAGCTGCTCTTTATGGCCAGCTGTAAAATTCTTTCAAACCCTGTGAATGTTAAGCCTGAGAAGACTTTTTTTCCCAGAGACATAGATTAGCTTCAGCATACCAGCCTTCAACTGTATGCATCACTCAAGATTTCACTCCAAGCCTACACTTTATTGGTGAAACTTCTAGTCAGCCAGCCTATTCCAAGAAAAAAACCCCAGCTTTGGTTCCAGTAAGCTACCATGGAACATGCTCCAGGTTTGACAAATGTTGTAATTAGTTGCTTTTGTGTGTTTAGTACACAATGCAAATGCTGTAAAATGTTTTTCACATGATGCAACATTGCCAGCAGATAATCATTGGAGCATTAAACCAAAAGAATTTGTCTATGCCCTACAAGGTGCAGGAGGATAAGGAAATGTAAACAAAACCTAACAGCTGAATTTTTCAGACGATACCATTTCTTTCGTTTTGTTGAACTGATTCATATATAAATATTACTTTTTGTCAGTGTCTCTAGAAACTGATTAGAAACCCCAAAACCAATATGAAAATTCTTTTGTTTCTGTTCTAGTTTTGACTGCATGATTTTTTTTGAACATTTTCAGTATAATTATGCAGCACTAAAAATTGCAATTAAACTGAATTTGCAATTGAAACTGCTCATTTTAGTTAACTGTCAAATTTACTATGGCATTGTGAAATAGGGGCCTTTATTATTATTATGAGGTGTTTTGGAAAAAATGACTTTTTAAACATGAGAAAAATGTGATATCTCTTATTCTTATCATGGTGAACCAAAAATTTAAAGATATATCTGACCAATGAAGCTACTAACTTTCTAAAAACAATGGAATATGTTCCAGGTGGTGTCTTAAATTATTGGTATACTGTAAGTATGCCAGTGGTGAGTAAAGTCTTTTTTTTTTTTCCTTTTTTTTTACATATTTCACCTGTTTTGTGAAATGTATTTTTCAAATGAAGGTGGAAGGGTGGAAGGCTGATGATGCTTTAAAATAGTCTTGTTAAAACCTACTTGTCTTGGGGATATCTGACAGACTGTGTTTTGAAGGATGCTGTGATGCAATTTGATGGGTATTGTGTATTATATGAGATTGTACGAATCTTAATATCTCTGTTCTTCTGTTTTAGCATGTGATGTACAGCCCTGTGTACATAGAGCATCTCAGACTAACGTCTGAGACTACCCTCTTCATCCAAGCCCTAGGCATTTTTTATCACTGTGCCAATAAAAGGAAAGGGATTTATGGGATACTTCTTTTTAATTCATTCAATTCTCTGTTCATTGTGAGGTTAATGTTGGTGGTCTATTTTTCTCTTGAAACAAATAAAAACAATATGTGCTGACACTGACTTTGACTTTTGACATGGGAGATAGAGGTCAACATTTAATTCTATATTTATAGACTACATGAACAATATTAGCTGTATAAAAAACTGTTCACTCAGTCCTTGTCATTTTACAACTTAGTTCAGTAGCTCATATCACATTGAATGTTTTCTCCAACTCTGATCAAGGTGCCATCATTCACAGTGCTACACTTAAGAGGTTGTCAGCCTTTCCATTAGAAACACCTTTTTTCAGGGGTTCATAACTTGTATAGCTAAAAAAATTACACAAAGACTGACCTGGGTCTTTATTTTAAACAAAATATACATTAAAAGTATCACAAATCCACAGCCCAAAAACCAACAAACAACCGAAGTAAAGTCAGGAGCTGACTGGTTTAGCACATGTTCAGTGTTCATAATTAGTTAAGAAAGAAAAGTAATTTATCAAGCAGGTATAACACTACCTAAATATTCATCCATTTCTTTCTTTCTGAAATATTTTTTGCTGTTTATATTTGTTTATGTTTGCAAGAGGTACTTGTCTGTCTGCTAATAGATGCCTCATGCCCAGACTACTCAGAAGTTGTATACTGGTAAAACAGTAGTATCATTATTGTAATGGATGTGCATGGTGCAGCTATACCTCTATAAGTCCCCTCTTAAATGAGCTTATACTTCTGTTGACCATTTCCCTTAACAAATAGGAATGAGGTCTTTACAAGAATTTTTTTACTTTCAGGAAAGAAGGAAGGACTGTCCTGTTTTATCTGTAGTAGATAGAAACATGCTGCAGTTGTGCATGAGCATTCCTTACAATAAGGAACAGGACCCTTAGATCCCAGTGGCAGGTAAAGCTAAACTGATTTCACTGTGACAAATCTTTAGACTGTCTATGTTCTGACTTTCCTGGGTATAAGGACCTTTGCTAATAGTATGAGCATGAGTAATCGTCTGGCATGAGTAAACATGCTTTGGTTTATTTTTGTTTGCAGGATTAAGGCCCTTGATGTACTCTATATTCAGTGAAGAAACCGTTATCAATGCAATTATTATTAACCATTTGTTTTCAGAGATTATATAGTCCTTCTTTAGTCAATGGCAAGAAATCTGACATTAAAGCTGTTTTCCAGTGCACACAGACTGTAATATTTTCCACAGGTCACTTAGAAGCTTTATCCACCTAAATACGTATTTCCTCAGTAGTAATAAAAGTGCAAAAGTTAAATAATCCATACAGTTTAATCTATGTGGTTTTAAAAAGTCTTAGCATATACCAGATTTATATTAAAAAAAGCTACTGCTCTTAAATATGTGAGGTTTTATACTAATATGCATATACAGTGGTACACACTAACTGACAAGTTTATAGAAATTATTATGTATTTTTACAAAGCATTCAGTAATTCATGTTTCATTCTTGGAAAACAGAGGTCTACCACATTTTGTATGTGTCTATCTTCATAAAGGCTATGAAACTAAAACATTGATGGATCATGTTACATACCATGCATCTCTGACAAATTTTTCATTAAAATGAACTCGTGAAAACTCTCAGTGCTTTAGTGCTTGCTTCTCAGCAGATGGCAAGAGGTGTTTATTTGTCTTATGGAATTCTTTCTGTTTATATACAGAGAAATGAAGAGGACAACTGTGAAGAATCCAGCTACAGCTTGTAGGACTATTTAAAATCGATATCATTACTATTAGCATTAAAAATATACAGGAGGTTCGGTTATATGTTCTTTTTCCAACCAGCTCTACCTTTGCATTAAAACTGTTCCAGATATTGGGCTTTCATGCAAGAAAAAATACTAATATGTCTTCCTGATGTGGAAGACTGTGTGATGAAGAGTTTAAGGTAGGGTGTTGTTTTTTTAATAATCAGATCTTTTATTTTCCATTCTCTTTCTTTCTTTCCCTCCTTGTCTGATTCTCTGCTAAATAGCTCCTGCTCTATTTCTGGCACTTTTGAACTTTATTTCTCTTTCCTTGTCCTTTTTCCTTCCATCTGTGTGCTGGTTTCGTTGTCTCTTAGCTGCTGTTCCCCATTATTATATCCTTCAATCTGCAAATCCTCTCCCATATGTGGTCATGTCCTTTCCTAGGCCTCCTGCCTTTTGATTTTTTCCAGATCTCATTTCCTTTTCACCTGATCTGGCTTTATTCAACTCTGCTCTTGTCTATCTTTCAACCTGTCTCAGGCCTCCCTTTTTCCTCCTGTCCAGTTGTGAATCCATAAACCAAACAAGACTTTGGCAGCAGAAGTCAACAAATGTGGTGTTCAGACCAGAACTTGACAGCTGGAGAAGCAATAGGGGAATGCAAAAGCCAAACTTTTGATTAGATGGGTGTGAATACTTTTTAATGAATAAAATATTCAGTGAATGTAACCGCTTTTCTGCTTTCAAAGTTTCCTGCAACAGATTGAGACATTCTGTATTTTATGTAGTTGTTATTATTTACGAATTATATTTTAACATATTCCTACTATGTTTGCAACAGTTTATGCAACGAATCACACTTATACTATCCTGTCTATTTGCAAGGATATAAAATGTTATTATTTAAACTCCTTGGTTGGGTGAACTACAGAACTAGGAATTCATAGTTATAGTTAGGAAATTAGTCAATCTGGGATTTAATTTAAGATGTGATTTGAAGTTAGAACTTGGTTTTTGTTTTTTTTTTAGAAAGAAGATTTAAAGAACTGCCAAATATTATCACATCAAATTGCATGTTAAGTAAGACTAGACCAAATGTCAGTAATATTTGCCAAATTCCTCTAAAATTCAACATGGACTCTTACTAATTTGCAGACTGCCTGATCTCTCTATCTGGGTATATTGCATCTGCTCTATCTAAAAATGAAGCTTGAAAAAATATTGTTGTAGTAATTGACAAGTGCTAATTTGGGGTTGGTTTGTTGTTTTGTTTTTTTTTTCCTGTGCTGTTTTAGTGCAGAGGGATGCACTATGCAGGAATGCTAGCCCAGTGGGAGTGTCAGCATATTTACATGTGTCAGGGCATATTAGGAGTGCATGCACCTGTAAATAGTAAACATATTAAGACCATGTTGCTCCTACCATGACAGTACCAAAAAGTATCTGGAGACATGCTGAATTTTGACTGAAAGACAAAATGGCTAATCTAATAATCACATACCCTGACCACAAAACTCCCATTAAATCATGTCCCATTTACCTGAATCCATTTCAAAGTGCCTGTTTTTAAAAAAAAAAAAAATAAAAAATCAAACATTATTTCTATAACAGTGTTTTAGTTACTGTTCCAAATAAAAAACAAACAAACAAACAAACAAACAAATTCCCTAGTCTGAAAGCATCAGACTGGTTTATATTTTGTGTTAAAGGAAGAAAAGGAAAGGGTAGAGGAGAGGCTTCAAACTCTTCAGATGACAGTAAGGGATGACAGTAAGGGGTCTGATGACAGTAAGGGAGCTGGCTGTGACAGAGAATGTGGACAGACTGCAATCAGGAGGAAGAGTTGCAGGGAAAGTTTGGTGATCAGAGGGAGATGAAGCAACAGATCTGCCTCAGCAATCTATAGTGTGGCATACCTTGCTGGCTTACCATCTCCGTTTGCCCACGTGCAGGTGAGCACTGTGTTTCACTAAGCAGTGCTGCATCTAAGCACAGTTAATAAATGTGGAGTTTCCTCTTTTTCTCTCTTTCTGAAAAGTGTTGATTTTCTTCTGTTCTGAAGCAAAGCCCAGAGACCTGTTTCCTTGATGCTTTTCTATCCTGCAAGCTATCCCTGTGGCTTTACTCTTCAAGAGGAGGAGAGCATGAGGAGCTCTCTCTTCTTCATCTAGACGGAAGGGTGAGTAACCTGCCTTTGAAAAGCAGCAACAGTTTTTTCCTGGCTGGTAAGTGCAGGGACAATGAGCTGACTTTAAGGCAATTCAGTAATTTCCCTGAAACAGTGCACCTTCAGGACTGTAAATATTCTTTGTCTAGGAAATGGTTTACTGTTTGCTGTCTGAGAACAGCCCCTAACGTGGAATTTACCACTAAGCATGCTTTTTTTCATGTCAATTTACTTCAGTTTTTACTCCTGTGAATAGGAAGAGGGGAAGAAAAGAAGTGACGTTAGGGGTCTAGTATCTGCTACCTTTTGTTACAAAGATTCTGTTCTCAGGACATCATTTGCCAATCTTAGCAGGTAAGGTTCCTCAAAAGCTCAGAAAAACCTATCACAAAAGCTCAAAAACCCCTACCACAGCAGTGATGAATCTTTGCTGATGGACATCAGATATTTTGCTGGAGTTTAAAAAAGTCTAAAAGAAATCAAATCTTCAATTTTCAGCAGAGATAACAGGTGTTTGTATCAGAGGTGTAATGAAATACTGCCTCAGGTAGGGAAATAATGCTGTGGAGTACCAGTAAATCAGAACGCTGCTCTTGTTCAGAGCTGACTGAACTTGCCTTCAGTAGTTCAGCATATCTTTGTTTATAAATCTAAATGCTATTGTGTTGTATTGTACTTTGCAGTGTAATAAATTGTAACATTCAACATTAACTGGCTAGGCTTCAGTGATAACAAAAGTTCAGCTGGCTGATGGCACTCTGATCAATATTGCCTTCTATTTATAGTATTGTTACAAATTGAAGTTTTATTTAAATTAGACAATGCTGAGAAGTTTGCAGTAGATCAATAAGCTAAAATACAGTAACGGATTTTAATTCGTGGCTGATATGCTGCTACTCTTTTGTCACATGCATCCTTAATGTCCCCTAAACAAAATCACATTTATGTATACTGTAACAGACTGTTGCCTGGCAAAACTGCAAAACAGTTTTAAAGCAAGACCATGGCTGTGTAATGAGCAGGAAAGGTGTTGGATAGGATTGAGAAAGGCTAGTTTTTGTTTGATTGTGGATTTGTTGTTTACTTGTTTTGCTGGTTTCCTATTCAGTAAATCAGTTTAACCTGAAGTTGCATATAGCATATGCTATACAGGTAGTACTAAGGCTTGGATTCTGCTCTCATGTATCTACAGCAACATATGTCTAAAGACAGTAGTACTAGTTCTTTCTTCTTCTGTGTTGTGAGATTAGGTTTTATTCAGTATTTTATGTCTTCTTTATACAAACAGCTAGAGCCACGAGGTTTTTTGTTTTGATTGGATAAACAATGACAAAAAACTATTGAACAATATTTTTAGTACTTTTTGGTTGAATTAGAACATAAGGTTATCTTGCAATTATTAGAATTTGATTTCTGTCAGCTCTCTCTAATCATTAGGTGATAGCTCATATGTGAGCCACCAACAGCACCTGAGCAGTCAGCCCTGGGTACATGCATCAGATGAAGACAAAGGGATTGACATGTTCCTGCTGACACAAGAGGAATTGTCAAGAATCTTAATTGTATATTAATCATCATGGTCAGTTGGCACAACCAACAAAATCTCTCTAATATCCAAAATGAACTTAAAACGATGGTGCCAGAAAAATCACTATAAAGCTTTAATAATGTCACTGATTTCTAAAAAAAAAAAAAAAAAAAAGAGTAGAGTTTTGAGATGGGTGATTAATAGGGAGATTTGTCATTAGACACTGTTAATTTTTAAAGAACATCTAAATATTCTTACAAGAACTCCCATTTTGTACTACCAATAGCAAGCATAGGTGTTTTAGACATGGGGGAATAATTTAGTCTCATCTCCTAAATGAGAAAAGAAATCATAAAAGAAACTGATGCAAAAAAAAAAAAAAAAAGGCATATATACTGTATGGCTAGCATGATTTGTAAGCTTATTCCCCAAGAAAGACCCAGTATTTTCTTTCCAACACAGTAATTCTAAATGGCAAAGCCTTGTCTAATTCTCCCACTCCCAACATCTGAACTTTCATGTGCCTGCTGATTCACACTCAGATATGGTGGTCCTTTGTACTTGATATGGGTACAGTAGCACTCCATGCTCTTTTCTTTATTCCAAACCTCACCTTGTATTCTGATGCTGCTTTTATTTCTCCCACCAGATGTTTCAGACAAGACCAGAAAGAGGCCAAAGAGATAAAATCCCTGCTATCAAGAAGGCTGCAGTAGAAAGGCTTGAGGAGAAAAGAGATTAATGGTAAACTGTAAAACAAATGTTCTGGATTAACTAAGTAAACACACCTTCTCACTCAAAATTAACCATTCTCTCTGTCAAGGCTGGAGATATGCAAAGTATGGACTGGATATGGGAGGTGAGAGAGGAACAGCAGAAATGAGTGTCATATGGGGTGTGGATGCAGATGAGCTACAGAGGATGATGAGGGGGGATCCTTCAGGTGCTGAGAAACTAGGTGGTTTTCTCAGCACTGGTGATACAGACTTCCTATGGGAAATGTGCACAATAACAAATTTGAATGGGGGCCATGGCAGGTGGGAATGAGGGGCATTGAACATCCTCCCTAGCCTCTAAGGGTCTGACTTCATGAGAAAGTAAAAGCACAGTTGAATATTTTGCACTTTCCCCCAGTCTGCTGATTCTTTTCTCATCTGACTTACGTTATTCTCGGGGTCAGTATTCTTTGCACAGAGTCTGATACTTGTGTCTCCTGAAGTTTTCCTTCTGGCCTAATGTTTCCCTACAAGTCTCAAACTCTAAAAAATATTATTTCAATTTTTTTTCCTTCTTTCCTGCCACCAGGTTATTCCCTCTTTTACTGACTGCTGTGGCTGCCCGTCTTCTCAGTGTGTGAAGTAACATTCACATCAAATAGAGAAGGAAGTACAGCAGGCTTTTAACTTCAGCTGTGGGCACAGCCTTGGGGGGCAGCTGCTTTCCAGCAGCAGGAAATATCGCCGTCTTGTTCTGTAAGAATTTCTGAGGTTGGTTTTCCCCAGATCAAAATGCAAAAGAGACTCCACTTCATCCAGAAATTACACTTATACACCTGTGTGTGTACATATTCACACACACGCAAACAATATATTTTCTTTAATCTTGACCTCCTCTCCTCTCAGTATTACTCCTCCACCTCAACAGCAAAGAGAATCTCCCAGAGAGGCCTGAACCTACGGAGTGTAAAAAACAGGAGAGAGATTATCTTGTGCCTTTTTCTGGTTTTTGTCATCATTCTCCTTTTTGGTTGGATGACAGCACCATGATCTAGAGAGAGAGTGAGACAAGCAAACTGGCTGTACTCTGCCCCATTTGGCAGAGAATGCTAAGATCCTCTGAAATTAAAGTTCATAGTTTTAATAGCATTTTTGAGACCTCATCCTTGCGTATTAGAATTTAGCCAGGTATTAGGTAATTTAGATAATAAATTCTCTTCAAAGTGACCTATCATCTTAGTATTTATTTTTTTTCCAGAGGATGTAAGGCATAAAAGCAAGCTTTGTAGTTTTATATCTGTCAGCATGTCACATAAATATCTCAGTAACTACTGATCTTATCACCATAAAACTTCCATTTATACAGTTAGACATGTCATGTTGGTCAGTTGCACAAAAAGTTAAGCACATGCAATATTAAACTCCAACCCATGCCAGCTCCATTAGCCCACATCTTGAAGTTCTCTCTGAACAGTACTAGAGAAGTGGGGGAGGAGCAGGAGGCAGCATACAGTGGATTCAGAAGAGGATGGACTTATGTTGAAAATTACTGAAATGATGAAAGAGATTGCAGAGGGATGTTTGGAGTCTTCATATTTCCCCCCAAAATCAAAAGATCTGTTTTCTATTTGATGAATTACTTTAAAAGGGTTTTAATGACCTCATATAATTTATTTGATTGTATTATTCATTTTTATTAGAAGACTGGTCTAGCAGCATTTCAAGTTGTATCACCTTTGCACACCAGAATTGGACTCCAGTCTCAATTTGCCATCTTAACAATTATATTACTTTTGCAGCATTTTTATATTAAACAGCAGTTAAATTCAGCAATTGCTGAATTTACTAATTTTTTTTAAGGACTAAGACTGGTTGCTAGCTCAGCCTTGGCATGAATTTGTCTTTAAAAAGCAGTGTAAGCAATTATTTATCTGGAGTAGAGTTTGTTGAGGGTAATAGTTTAGAAATTGTGCAATCTATTAATTTGATTTATGTTTAAAAAATTCCTATGAATACTGCAGTTAATACTGATTACAACTCTTAAGCTCTGCTGGAGTTTGTAGTTTAGGCCCTGTAAGCTGAAGTAGCTTGCTTCTAGAAATTTCTGGCATAGTAAGTTATGTGTAAGTCCAGGCATTGTCAGGTTAGGTGATGTTAAGGGAAAGTTTTTACAAAACATGCATGCTTAACTGTGTGCTTAATTTGACCAAGTAATTGATGCATTTTATGTATGGAGACTATAGCAAAAATGACTGAAAATATGTAACTGGTCCACTAAAGCCTGAAAACTAAGTTGGCTACCTTCATGTGCCTACATGCTTCCACATATACTGGCAGTGCATTGCAGGTAGAACAAGCATTAAGTGTCACACACATATTCATGCTTCAGCCAAATTATTCTGCTTCTGGAAAATATTAAGCCAATCACCAACTTTGCATCTTTGTGCTTGTTTTCACATTTGTATGGATTCAGCAGGTTAGCACATTATTCACTCTAAGAAATACAGAGAACATCTCTTATCTTTACAGAAATACATGAGGCTGCTTTCAGTTTGGTTTTGTTTTTTTTTGAAACACTGATCACAGAAAATTTTTCTGTTGTTAATGATACAAAATCGGCTTTGCTGTGGTATTCGCTACAGAAAACAGTGCATTAAAATAACAGTGTTTAAATTTGGATGTGTTCAAGGACGTCACAATACAAAGGGTTAGTCCAGTATTCAGAAACAGTAAAACATCTGCAATGCTGAAAACGCGCATGCTGTGTAAAGGCACATAGTTTCCCTAATTTCAGTTGAACCATTTATGTGTAGTCTCCAATTTTTCTGTGTTTAATTTAAGGCTGGGTTAAGTGTGTTTGTCACTGAGTCCACCATTGGGAAGACTGGTCATTATAAAAATATTAGAGCCAAGCTTGATTTGCCAGGAGCCCAAATGAAGAGGAATCAAGGAGAATTTGAGTAGTGGCCTTTTTCCCTTCTCCTGAAGGAGACATTATCAACTCATTAGCTACAAGCCTGCACAGAGGCCCCAACTGTGACTCTTAAAGCAAGAAATACATTTCTTGTAGTTAAGATTGAGTTTCAGCATGCCAGCTGTCCCTCTTTTGGAAGGATTGGCCATATTTTTCAAGTAGATCATGTGCCATCTTGATTATCCAAACTCTTAATTCAACACTGTTTAATGCTTTGTCTCCTCAAAATATCCCTTATATCCAGCTTTGATTGGTGGGTAGATGTACCAGTACTGATCAGCTTAATTACCAGTGTGAGGCAGCGCAATGCAGACATGAGGTAGCAGCACACCTTTCCCAGCATTCTGAGGTAATTAACCAAAAAATATTTCCCTGCCACCTGTCTAGCCTTGGAGAAAATCCAGTTTTCTTTCCAAGAAGAAATGAAAAGAGGGGATCAGAGCAGACTTTGGGTAGCATGATGGCTTAGCCATGTATTTTCTGCTCTTCCTAGAGTCATTTGCAGTGGTAAGCATAGACGTGGTGGAAACTGACAGCCCCTGTTTTTTCCAACTCCAAGTGCAGTATCTGCAGCAAATATACTGTAAAGAATTAAGGTGATCCATACAGGAATCCATGTGTCATGATCTTCAAGGGTTTGTGAAGACTGGAATCCTGAGAATACCTTTGAATGAATCAAGTAGAAGCACCAACAAAGTTTTTATTTCGTGCGGCCTGGCGAAAATTCTTCATTTTCTCTCAGTTGTTCAAACTCAATTCAGTTGAGTGTTAAAAACCTAAATTTTCTGCGTGTTGTAATTCTTAGCATGCCTGAATGAAAACATATATAGCCTATTTACATTTATTATCTACAGCAAATTAAATATAAAATCTCTCACTGCTCAGTGCTTGCATTGATGTAACATTCAAACCCAAAAGTAACAGTATAAAACATCACAAAAATATAATGTGAATAAAACCATGTTGCTTTTTACTTTTTAAAAAACATTTTTGTTTCTTGTATTATGCTAAAAAATCTCACAAATTAAAAAGTGATGATAGCAATTCTGGTATAACTTCTGAGTTCTGATGGCTTTCCACATACATAGATTATAAACCATGTGAGTGAATGAATATATTCATCCATCCATGAAGAAGACATCTATGGTTAAAGCATCCCTGCTGATCTAAAAATACTTTTCTAAAAAGACAACGAGATACCTTACGGTTTCAAGTGGTCTTTAGTTGGTTTTGATTCAACGAAGATTGTACAAAATAAATAACTTTGTCATTGTACTAAAGTCTATTCCCATGTCACATTTCCAGAAAACAACTCGTGTTTGAGACAAGTTCAATTATCTGTGGTTAGATTTTTTTTAATGCTGGGATAGTTATCCTGCCTTAGCTCAGGAATAGCTAATGGAATTTCATTCAAGCCTCATTTAAAAAACAAAACCCACACTTTTTGGCAGGATGCAAGTGGGAAGAGATTTAGTCCACAAGAGATATTTTATCCTGGCATGTGAGAGAACAGTTGGTGGAAAATGGTTTCCCCTATAGCCTGTTAGAAACTTTAACTATCTGTCAGTGATTGCTATGAATGTGGTGCATGACATGTCATGAAAATTCACATAAATAAAAAGGGAAAAGCATCCTGTTCAGGACTGCTTCTATGGGAGGGTTGGAAAGAAATATATATTAAGGGAGGAGAGAGGGAAGTTATATTCTAAACTTCTAGAAGTAGACCCATGGAGCCCTGGCTGGGGTACTGATACTTTATGCAGTAGTTGTCTTTCCATTGCATTTATTACATTGTCTGCCCTGAACTGAGGATAACAAGGGAGGTTAAAAGGGAAGTTTATTGGCAGTGCTCAAGTGTAAATGTATATGGGCTTGTTGTTCAGAATTGTACTAGTTGTAACCATGACACTGAACTGAAGAAGCAGAACTTAAGAAACCTGATATTTAAAGTTGCTGAAAGTTTTTTTAAAAGTGTGCATAGACTGAAATTATCCAAGTGGAATTCAAGTGTCTGCAGCTTACCACTTTATAGATGGATAAAATAAGATTTTAACTACCGGAAATCTGGTTGTATGTGAATTAGTGACTCTTGTCCCCATTTCTTTATTACTTTTTAGTTGAAATTTCTTATGAATTTTGGAAGTGCAAGGGAAGGAATGATCTCTCTTTCACTCATGCCATTTAATTGTTACTTGATAAACTTGCTCTGCAATGGCCTGTGGCTATAGTAGGAATGCCAGAATTACTAAGCTGCATGTTGGGACTCCAGACCCTGGGCATTTAGCTCAAAAGTGTTCAAGGCCAGGCTGGATGAGGCTTTGAGCAACCTGGTCTAGTAAAAGGTGTCCCTGCCTGTGTCAGGGTGAATGGAACTAGATGATCTTTAAGGTCCAACCCAATCAACCCAGCCCAAACCAATCTGTGTTTCTATGAATTTTGGAAGCAATATCCTCCATTTGCTCTATTTTAGTGCAAATCCACATAATGAAACAGCATTCAAATCAGCACTGTTTGCAGCAGTTATCAGACTGCAGGCAGGGGTGCTGGTGGCCAATCCATTACATGGAGGTGTACCTGTGGCCGTGGGGTTTTTGAGGCCTCTTGGCTGCATTTAATGAGAACATGGGACTTTTATTGAGTTTTATCTTGCCATGTTAGGCAACCAAAGCCTTTTATTAAAGACCATGGTTAGGTGGGTTAACTGAAGAGTGTTGGAGCTCTCCCATACAGTGTGAAGTGCCTAACTACCAGGTCTCACAACTGGGTGGTGGAGGTGTGAGCTGTGAGAACCAGGAGGAGGCTGAGGTGAATCCCTTCACAGTGGAAGCTGAGATGGCAGTTCAGGCTTCAGGTAATTTTTCTGCTTTGGACGGAAAGCGTTTTTATGCTTTCCATCAAGCATAAAAGGAAACTAACTGCATTTCTTTCACTGAGGCAAGCCATTGGCTCCTGTGTGTAGTGCCGGAAAAGTTGAGAAATAACTTTGAAAAATCCTCAGAAATAGGATTGTACTTTGTAGTAGTCTCAGTTCTTCAGTGATATTTATTTAAATACGTTTCTTGGATTACTATCCAATTTTAGTTGAAATTACTATTGGGATCATTAATCATGATAAAAGCATTAATTAAATAAATACTTGATATGCTGATTTTTCATGTTCACTACTCTACAAGCATGAGGATTAGAAGAAAAAGAACCCAAAAAGGCAGTTTTATTCCTGTGTTGTCTAAATCCTTTTTGCTCTTTTGTTTGTTTGTTTTCCAGCTGTTGGCCTGTACTAACGCTGAGGTGCGTAGTACTGTGATACTGAAAAAAATACGCTCAGCAATTTTTAGTTAGCTTTTTGTCATACCCCAAAATGTCTCTTCTGGATGCATTTTCTGACCAAGATTCAAGTTACCAGCATGAACTTCTGGATTAGATAAGGAATAGTCAGTTTTGATTGTTCTTTGTCATATGAATTTTTTGTCCTGTTTCATAACTGTGTTGCAGAATTTATGTCTGGGATTCAATGTCTTTGTTTCAGTGGCCGTAATAAAAAAACCCCACCCACTTATATTTATTCAGGATTCCTGATGCAAATGCATTGAAGGCAAGTTAGGCTTTTTCCCCATGGGAATTTATACTTCAATTCTTAGATTCATTCTTTCAGAGTGAAAAAGAGAGACTTTAGTGTTATATAATGAAGAAGTTCATGGAACAATTAATATGGTGTAGGAAAACAGTAACATGATATGCTGAATTTTAATAACTGAAACTGATCAAGGGGGACATCAGTATTAAATACCCAATAGAATTGATGTAACAAATACAAGATGGCCACTGCATTTAAGTTGAAATACTCTGTAACCCATTGATACATTCCAGGAAAATTTGTTGATAGACTAAATATTCTGATAGTCTTTTCACTATTTCTTCGAGCCATCAGCTTTTAATTTTCTCTTTCTATTTAATATACTTGTGTATAATTTAAACAGAAAACTGTTCTGTTTCATCATAAAAGATTTGTCTGTTACTTTTGGTGTGTAAATCAAGTGGACAGCAAAACATTCTTGAACTTGTTTTTTGAGGCATTTGTTGACAACAACAGGAAAAGAGATCACAGAGACCGCCAATAAGTGTGGACATCAATTATTTTTTAATTGTATAGGAGTACAGTACACTAATTAAAACTAGTATATCTTGCAATGCCAAAGGCAAAATTAATTATTAATTTTTATTAATATTCAGAACTAGCACAAGGAATGCATTAAAAAAGATTTCATGGCTGTGACTGAGATCTTGTTTTGCTTTATATTTTAGTAAAAATAGTATGTTAGCTAAATTTGAATAGTTAAGTATGCACTAAAGAGATTATATGCACTGAGAAAGAATGTTCTCTTTAGACTAGCTATTCAGTGACAGAATGTAAGATATAGGAAAAAAATCATTAAAAATCCTGGGGCTTTGGTTTAACTCATTTACCTGACCAGTATTAATACACACATTACTCTGCTATTGTTACAATGGATACTTTAATTATCAAGTTATATATTTTAGTTATGATATCTCATATTTAGTAGAATAATCTACTTTCAACCTTTCCTAGGGTCTAGCTCATCAAGTTATACGTGTTCGGTTTGATTTGACAAACCTGATATGTTCATCTGTAAGCAAGTTATTTTTTTATTTCTTTCCCCCACATGTTAGACCTCAATCTGCTGTAGATAACTCATTTGGAAACTGCCAGTCTGATTCAGAAACCTATCAGAAAGGAAGTTTTTGTGTAACAAACGATGTCTTTTGCCACTGTCATTGACAAAACATTAACGGGTTGTATTCAACATTTAGCAGATTAAGTTACAGAATGCAAAATTAAAAATTTTGGAATTCATAATGTTTTTATGAAAAAAATCATAGAATCATAGAATAGTTAGGATTGGAAAGGGCCTTAAGATCAAGTTTCAACCCCCCTGCAATGAGCAGACACCTCACACTAAACCACGTCACCCAAGTCTTTGTCCAACCCAGCCTTGAACACCGCCAGGGATGGAGCATTCACAGCTTGCTTGAGCAACCCATTCCAGTGCCTCACCATCCTTGCAGTAAAGAACTTCTTCCTTTTATATAACGTAAACTTTCCCTGTTTAAGTCTGAACCATTTACTCTTTGTCCTATCACTACAGTACCTAATGAAGACTCCCTCCCCAGCACCCCTACAGGCCCCCTTCAGATACTGGAAGGCTGCTATGAGGTCTCCACTCAGTCTTCTCTTCTCCAGGCTAAACAGCCCCAACTTTCTCAGCCTGTCTTCATACAGGAAGTGTTTGAGCACTCTGATCACCCTTGTGGCCCTCCACTGGACTTGTTCCAACAGTTCCATGTCCTTTTTATGTTGAGGACACCACCACTAGTGAGAACTGCACACAATACTCCAGGTTAGGTCTCACAAGAGCAGAGTAGAGGGGCAGGATCACCTCCTTCAACCTGCTGGTCATGCTCCTTTGGATGCAGCCCAGGATACAGTTGGGTTTCTGGGCTGTGAGCACACACTGCCGGCTCATGTTCATTTTCTTATCAACCAACATCCCCAAGTACTTCTCCACACAGCAAGGAGACTTCTAAAGTCATTTGTGCTTAGGTTTACTGAAGTGAGCAAGGGTGTAGTACAAGAAGGAAAAAATGTTGGCTGTCATGAAACCATTTGTGGTGGTTCATCAAAAGATAGCTTGTGTTTTGTGTTGGTTTGAATATCTCCTATTATGATGGGAGTGGTGTACTAGAAATCATAGAGTAGTTGCATACTAAAGTGAATTCTTTCTAAGCCAAAGACTCAATCCACTTGATCGTTTAAGATTAGGCAGGCAAAATTTTACAGTTTGCTTTTAATTTTGTTACAGAAAAGCAAAGAACCAAAAGACTTATTTTTCCAGTGTTGTATTTGTGTGCTCCATGTAAGTATGGATACTGTTTTTTTCCTTTTCTAAAACAAGCCTCTTGCCTTAGAAGAGTCAAATTGTGTTCTCCGTTTGAGTTATAATTCTGTTAACAAAAGTAAGAGTGTGATGATATTCATCTTTAATTTGACATCAGCCTGTATTGCCCATGGATTCCTACCTATCCAAAGTTTGGAAAATGGCACAAGTAATGTTTTTGGTTCCCTTATATAGCTGTGTTTATGTACATGCATGCATGCTACAGAGAAGCGGAGAGGAGAAGCCACTAATTCGCTTTGCTCTCTCCCAGAGGAATCAGTGTATCTGAGAAGAGTAGACTCTTGCAGGCAAACATTATTTTTCATTCTACTTTGAAGTACTTGCCTTACCAGATTGTCACTAAAAATTGACAAAATACAACTCACTTCTAAGAAGATAAATAAAAACTTTTCAAAAAGTTGCCTATCATAATTCTGGAAAAACAGCTCTGAGAGATTCTCTTGGTAGCTCTTCAGCTCCCTGTCCTGAATGTACTGCTTTCTCAAGTGAGTGCTGTGTGTTGTCCAGGAAAACCAGAGAGCACGTTATGGAATAACATCAAAGAGAGTCACTTGACAAAGACAGGCAATTTAGATGCTCAGTTCTGGAAATGTATTGACTGAAGATGAAAGCTCTTTAGGGAAGAGACTTTGTCTTCTATTTATATAGGATCTTGCATAATTTAACAAATGTTGGGGACACTATTAATCTCATCCAACTTTAGATGTCTACAGTGTAGCTGTCAATCTTAAGAGAAGATCAATTGCACTCTAAAAGTGCCTGTTTCTCTCCACTGACTATAAAGGGAGCCCTCACAAGTAGCTCAGGTGCAGATAGCTTCATCTATCTATATTTGGGCAGATGAATCCTGTTCTAAAATACTATCTAACATGGCACAATAATAGTAGTTGATATTTAAAAAACTCCTTAGGAATGTACCTCATTCTTAGATCAGCTAAGAAAAATCATGGCAACTGCTGGGTTTGGTTAGTATTACATTGCAAATTGAAGTGCCGGGGATTGGTAGCATAGCCATGAAAGCATTAATCCATCCCTATCTTCTTGAAACATTAGTTCAGAATAGAAATATGAAGTCATTTGCTTTCTCAGAGCAAAAGAATAAAGCTGAACACCTTGGATTTCAGTACTACAATAGCAGTTCAATAGGAATTGCTATTCTTAATTGAAAAAAAAAAAACAGGGTAATTAAAAGCCTTATGGGAATGACAACAAAAAGTATTCTATACTGCTGTTGCTGGATCCTCTGAATTAGCTGATACTGTTTTTGGACATCTCAGAAACTGTTTACTGGTATTTTTCAGAGTGAAAATGTTGTTTTGAAATATGAAAGAACATCATGTTCTTCTAAGGCAGTGCCAGTGTCTTATTAGTAGTAAGTCACTATGCTTAAAATGTTGGCCATGAAGAGTCTATATACACTGTGAATCAGCCATCTGTTCAGACTTCGAGTAAAAGTGTTTTAGCCAGCATATATGGACTGATATTACTGTTTCATACAGTGCGCATAAAATTCATGGCTACTGCTGACCTTTATTAGAATGTGATCCACCAAAGATAAATATGTGACAAGCTATTTCTAAAGCTGCTTTAATTGCTGTATGGGAAAGTGGTACGAGAACATCCGGAAGAGCATCGTATGGTAGATATATGGACCTGTGCTTAACCGAACGATTGTAATCACAGTGTATGTTGAGCAATATTCCAGGCAGATGGTTTTGTCTTGCTCACCTCTAAAAGAAATTGTAGAAGAGACACAAAAATGCATATGAAAAATTACTGATCTAGGAGCTAAAGAGATTCAGTATCAGTTGGAGTACATGGATGCCAAAATAACCAAGTCTATATTCAGGCTTACAAAGTATGTATCTCAATTTCTCCAAAAGCCATGTGGTGATGGGACTTTAGAAAGACTCTCCAAAAGCCATGTGTATGAGAGAAAAAATAAGAAATTATATCACAGTTTACTAGGTAAGTACTAGGTATCTGTAGTATGTACTATGCTCTCTCTATTTTTCAGACTTTAAAAAAAAATATTTCTGCCATGAATTCCTTTTCAATAGAATAAATATTCTTTGTTCCTACAGAATTTCTTTTATGAGGCTATGAATAAGAAGTTAAAATAGACTCGCTATTCCAGTTCTTTTGAGATCATCAGACCCCTACACCAGCTCTAGAAAACATGGTTTATTCTAAAAAGTCAGTATGTTTAGGTTTTGAGGAATTCTAGTACTGCCTGTCTTGAACAGTTCTGTAAAGACTCTCAGTGCTCATGTTGGAAAGCACATCAGAAATGTACAGGCTGTCCTTTCCAACTCCTACTGAATTTTGTTCATACTAAGATGTATTTATCATGCCGTCCAAGTGGGATGATCTCTTGACAACTGATTAATGTGAGGATAAGTATCAGTCTTGGTTAGATGGTATTTTCTTCAGAAATGCTATTAGCTCAGGGAAAAACTCAGAAAGAAAAGGAAGATGCTGTAGGGGACTTAAGATCAAATCTGCCTTTGGTACAGATGTGACTGCATCAAGCTTTTATTCATCCTTTCTGCTTAAATTGCTTTCAGATGCTCTCTACCAAAGGCTGCTGGCAGTCATTCCTGTTCACAGTATGAGGGGGTATTGCAGTGTTTTAATTGTTTATTAAAATCAAGTTTGGAAAAAGAAAAAAAAGAAAAAAAATCCCTGTGTCATTTATGAACAACGTTCTCACAAACTCCATAATTCTTCCTGAATTTAAAGTGAAATTTAACTTTTTAAAACCTGTCATACAAGTACTGTTTAAGCAGAATCTTCCTTTAGATATATGCATTCATGCATAACTAATTGCTTGGTTTATTTAAAAAATAAATTTTAAAGTTTAAGTGCAGATACAAAACAATTCAGGTAAGGCAAGATGGATTATGTCCATTCTTTGTATCTTCTACACAGCTATCTATAAGCAGTTATGTTGAAACAATGCAGGAATTAGTTAAGGGCATTGTCATTGAAGAAAAGAACCGGACTGACTATCAGGTTGTGCCTGTGTAGCATGCACATTTACATATGTAAAATTAACACATTTGATCAGGAGTCAGAAAAAATGAGTCAAATGCCATTTTACAGATTATATTCTACAGCAGAAATGCTGCTTTAATTGAAGGCAACCAGTGAAAAAAATGCTGTATTTTCAAGAGACATCATGGAGTGCAAAGGTTGTGAACAAAGCAGTAACAGCTACAATGAACCACCAGAAGTAATAGCGAAAACTGTCTTCTGTAGCATATGCACAGTTCAGGCCTTTTCTTCACACCTCAGAATGCAACAAGAATATCCATCAAACTCAATCTGTTGCTCTACCAGTGGAGATGTATTTCAAATAAGAGAGTGCAGAGAGTTACCTGGGAAGACCACCTCTTCTGTTAACATCTGAGATCTATCGGCAGCTCTGATGTCAACTTATTTTCTCTTGAACTGTTGACCAACCAGCTAAAACTTTAAGCCTATCTGTTGTAATACTGATTTCTGATGAGCCCTTCCTTTTAAAATAACTATGAATTTGGATAACTATCTTCTAAATTTATCACTGTATGCCTCACTAATTTACATTATTAAAAATTGAGCTGTCCAGAAAAACTAGATGATGTCTGAATTTGCATTATGTATGTACCAAATATTTTTTCCCATTAATTTCCTCTTTTACATCTGAACCACGGTGAATGGCTCCCACCTATGTATGTGAATGCCAAGAAGCTTTGCTCAGCAAGTGATCCATCTGCAATTCACATTCCATACTGTTCATTTTACTTACAGTAACTCAGAACACAGTATGTCTGTGCATGAAACAGCACATCACAGTTAAGTCTGCGTTTCTTGCCCCCCTGCAGGGTTGTCTGTCTTCTTTATTGACTGTCTTACTAAACATGAAGAGACAATCCCTGAGAATTTCTCAACTTGCTTTCAGATTCTACTTGACCTATGGTTATCTGGGTGTGGACAAAATGTACCAGCAGATCTTTTAGTGAAAAGTTCAAGATATTGTCATAATGGTGTCTTAAATATATTCCAATGTAAATAGAATCCTTCACATAGTAGTGATCTCAAAAAATCTCTTAATTCCTTTTATTTCTGGTAATACACAAACTTTACACACATTGTCACTAGAAATGCCATATACTGTTTTTTGTGTATCCAAAATGTCTCCTATTTTTTCACATTGTTTTCTACTGTTAATCATGGGCTTTTTATCTTAGCTTATTCTTATGTAAAACTGCTTCTTTAAGATGGTTTAGATTTGTTTTCATGAGGAGAAATTTTTAGACAATTGTGAGACTTTGTTTATTGCATAGGGAGAAAGTTAAGAATGTTGAGGCATTATTCAGGTTTTGTAACTATTTGATCAATTATTTAACTTCTAAGTAAGACTTCACGTTATTATTTTGAATTCTAAAACTGTAACTTTGAACTTTCATGAAAACCAGTAAATTTATACTCTGTCAAAAATTGGAAGCGCATGAATCATTAAGACTATGTTGTCTCATTCTCATTTTAAGAGTAAACTCCCTTCAATAATCTCTAGTCTACAGTAGTAAACTAAAAAGCTGATCACTGAAAAATTAGAATTCTAGTGGGCAGACAAAAGATCTCTACCTCATTTTTGTTTGCATGTGAGGTAGAGCTCTCAACTCATAATTTACTTAAAAGTCTTCAGATTTAAACAGATCGTGATGTTTTCATGAGCAACAGTCTCCCAGGCATGTATCCTTTATCTTCTCTGTTAGCCACACTGTGACTGGGCAAGAGATGGCAATTCTGTGAGTAGATGGGAGATGCGCATGTGCTGATTGGCCACCTGTCTTCTGCTAAATGGAAGGTAGTATTGTGTCTGCCTTTCCTACATATGCTAGAGATTTTATATAGGTCTTTCTCTATACGGCTAATTTTCATGAAATCTGTAGGGATATAATTATCTCTAATTATCCTGTGTCACATAGGGCAATGAATCCAAGAGTGATTAGGGAGGAAGGGAAGGTTGCGCAAGTAACACACTGTAATTTCATCCAGCTTTCATCTTCAGAATTACTAATTTCTTGCTTCTCACTTTACCTCTGCTTCTCTTACAATGCTCTATCAAATTTCTTCCTATGTTTATGTTTCTGTTCTTAATGGTCTCAATTTTCCATATACTATTTTCCATCATTTTTTGTGTTCATAAGTCCCATCCCTGATTTGGATTCCTGATACTTCTGATCCTCCAGAACTATGACTACAAAACCCCTCTACTGTTTTAACCAGCCATTCAATACTAAATTCCTCTTCCCTTAGCCCTTTCATACCTCTGCACTTTGTTTCTTTAAGCAATTTCTCCCCATCTTTGCTGTCATTCTTTCCTCCTGTGTACAGCTTCCAGCTAGCATTACCCTAACAGCCACTGCTCTAGTCATACAGGCTGGAATATGCCGTTACTGGAAAAGTGTTTGCATTACAAGATCCAGCCATACATCATGAATTAATACTCTGCCTGGCCATTCTGATCAAAACTTCCTCTGCTTGTGGTGCTACAGCTGCAGCTTTTGATCCAAGAAGGGTAATCATGAAGCACAAGATGAGGTACACTATTTCTCTGCATACTTGTCACATGTCAAGGCTTGATCAGAGGAAGATTTACTGATGCTTTCTGTTCTTCCACCATCCTGTGACTCCTCTGGTTTTGCAGTTACTCTTGCTGGTTGACTGTCCTTATTTATGTGTAAAAGGACTGTAACTGAAAAGTGTTCTTTCTTTTATGAAAAACTGTTGGCTCACTCAGAGATGCACTGATGCCCCTCTTTGTAAGGAACAGGGAATGGTTAGGTGGCCTTTCTCTTCAGCTGTCAAAGAGAAAGGGAATGATGGAGCTAAGGACTTTTTGAAAGGTAGCGTAAAACACAGAAATACTTGGCCTAAATGTAAAATCTTCTACATGTCAAATATAAACAAACCTCATTGGCTGCAGTGAGAGTGTGCCTCATTTAAGGCCATTCCAAGGACTGCCTGTCCTGTTAGGAGAAATTAAAAAAATAAAATAAAACCAGCAAAACCCAGCAGGAAACATTTACATACAACCCAGCGCATATTAGTCAAAATACATAAAAAGAGCCCAGTTTACTGGGTAATAAAAATGCATATCTAGATACTATTTTTGTACAGTCGCCTTTGTTTATAACAGCCAGCTCAGACTGGGCACAGTCTTGTCATAGACATAGCCTGCCTGACTGGGATGGGGGCATCTGGAATGTATCAGGTCTGTTCAGATTTAATACATCCATTGACCCTCTTAGAACTATTATTTGGTACAAAATACTTCAAGACAAGAAATATAAACACAAGCTGCTCTGGTCATGTTCTGTTTCAAAGTTTCTGAGAAACAGAGGGTGCTTGTGTAGCATCAGCTTATATCTGTGGAAAAAACATAGACAATATCAGAGGCCATTGTTCCTCTCTGCCCCTCCTATCTTGATAAGGAATCCTGCCTCTGGGTTGTCCATCCAATGCTTTTTAGTTTCCAGCAAGAACAGGGAGGAAGTAACTATTAAAACTGAGGAAAAATGCAGTAGCTAAAAGCAAACCCCTTTTAACTGA
The DNA here is from genome assembly GCF_033815535.1 of Pezoporus flaviventris. Taxonomy (NCBI): domain Eukaryota; kingdom Metazoa; phylum Chordata; class Aves; order Psittaciformes; family Psittacidae; genus Pezoporus; species Pezoporus flaviventris. The sequence continues at coordinate 8,216,664 of NW_026892602.1, read as the reverse complement.
TAGTGAAGAACCAAGTGCCTTCTCCTGGCATTGTGAGCAGAAAAAAAAAGTATTTCCGATTTCAAGATTAGTGACAAATTTGTTTGAGTTGGCAATTCTTTGAAAATGAAATTTATTAAACTTGAAATAAAGTGCTCAACCCTGAATGAGCATTTCCTTCTGTAAGGTTGCAAGATTTTGCTCATGGGCTTTCTTACTGCAATTCTCTTGTTTGAATGAATGTACCCTTAAGGCCAAAATCCATATTGCTAAGTTATCATGAAATACAGACTTTGTCTCCATGTGCTTTCACACTTAACATTGCTCAACAAATGATACCTGTGTGGTAATTTTCAAATGAATGACTGAGAAAAGACAGAAAGATGAGGAAGGTGTACCCGGTGGGCTGTTGTAGTCACCACCTGAAGGAACTACAGCGAAAATAGTGTCCTGTATATTCCAACACTGATGTATATACCATTAGGTGTTTTTTGTTCATCTAAGTTGGTATGGACAGCAATAGGAGCTTACTTACACTCTTAGGGATTGTACGTACTTAAACACTTTCCTAACAGATTTTGCATGTGTTTTTAAAATTTGTTAGGGAGAAAAGTGATTAGGAAAAAAGCAAATTTTCTCACATGGTGAATTTTTTAATCCTAAAGGTTAAGTTCAAGCTTTCTCAGCATATTGGTGCGAGGAATTACCCATTAATTAAATAACATGAGTCATATTCTACCATTGATTTTTTATATTTTTGTTGCTGTTTGATTTTAATTAATGGAAGTTCTGTACGTAGAGGATTCAACGAAAGGTCCAGTGTTTAGTATTGGAACTATAAAGTAAAATATGAATATGGTGGTGTGGTTTGCTAATTGCAGTAACGATTGCCATCACAGCCTCCTACGCTGTCTGTGCTCAGGCAAGATTGCCATATGTCACAGGAAGCCTTGCCTGAGCAAGGACAATCAACTCCAGAGTTGATTCACTGTTATTAATATGAAACACAGTATGCTTTTAATGTCTTTGGAGAGTATTAAAAAACTTAAAGGTAAGATAAAGTAGGGTGTGTTTATCTCCAAATTCAGCGTATATTTCATCAATAGGTTTTGTATTTTCATGGAGGACTCTCAGCTGCTGACATCTGGAATGCTTAAAAGAAGGCTGTGATTGAACATGCTTCTGCTCATGAGTTTGATGCACTAAGCTTTGCTGATTGCTGACTACCAGGTCAGGTAGGTTATGTTTAAAATAACATCTGCAGCCCTTGAACAAAGGCAGGGATGTACTGTGCTATATGTACTTTTAATGTAACATAACGCAATGTTCTTTACAAAGATTGTACTGTCTAAAATAGTGTTAGTGCTATTTGTCTATGTGTGGAGGCTCCTGCATAATACAGAGCTGTGCAGTATGTTTTTTTTTCATAACACAGTGAAAATAAGCAGCTCAGAGAAAGCACCTTCCATGCTCAAGAGTCAGAAAAAGAAAGATTGACAGGCATAGCCAACATACAGCACTTTTTGGTTATGTCATTGTATCGTTCTGTCCCACTCTGGAGTCTCCTACCTGAATACACGGAACAGCTGACTTTAACAGAAGACAAGAACAATATGTTTCATGCAGTCAAGAGGTCATGGAGACCAAATCCAAAGATGCCATCTCCCATATAACCATGATACTCCCAGACTAACTCCTCATCTGCCTCCTGGTATATACAAGGAACAACCTCCAGACAGACAGCCTGCAGGGCCTGTCACTTTGCTTACCTCTACCTTGATGGCTTTAAAAGGATCAAGTTTGCTGGGCTATATAACTGGCTATAACTGTCCTGCAGGATTGTATCTTAGTTGAAGAATTATGCTTTCCAGAATTTAACTTATACATTGGCCTTTAATAATGTTAACACTTGCTACAGTATCAAGTTCTTAACAAATGGAGGGGCATCAAAACTGATTTTTTTTTAAACATTAGTTTCCATGATTAAAAATTTTTAATGATTTTCAAGGGAAACTGTATGTTCTGCTGAAAGCAGCTTTCCTTTGCAAAGCTCAGTTCAATCTTGTCTCTGGTTCTGCAAGCATATACATTACAAGCTGTGGATACAGTTGCTCCCAGCCACTGTTGTGGTATACAATCCATACCTTTCTGTGGGTTCTCAGTATATTTGGGAATACCTTGCAGCACAAGCGCATCCCACTTTATCAGGGAATCTTAGGTGTATGATTTCCTCTGGTATGGTGTCATACAATATAGTCACCATATTAAGCAGAAACAACAATTAAAATTGATTGTATTCATTTAAATACAAATGAATTTATTAAGATTTACTTTTAAAATGTAATATGACTGACAATCAGTCATTAGTTTAACTAACTTTTGAAGCTAGCAGAAATGGACTCTGTGTGTGTGTATGTGTGTGTGGGCAGGGGTTTTTTGTAATGCTTGAAGGTTGCTTAGCTGACACCCCAAATCAGGGAGCATTGTTTTTCAAACTAATTTTTGTTGTCATCCAGTTTATTCTTTTCCTCATGCTATGTGTCTCTTGTATCAATTTTAGACTAAAATACTGCAAAAACAAAAAGGGTAATGGCACTTTCCACAGTATTTCAAAAGGTTTTTAAGTGGAAAAAGGTATTTAGTATTTTTAATAAGCATCTTCAATACTATTGAGTTGGTTTCTTTGTTCATATCACAAGATTAATTATGCTGTCAAGCACTTTCAAGGCCTGCTTAACAAAGATTCAGTGATATAATGGTTTGCTTCACATTGCCTTTTTTCTGCATAGCAATCACAATCAGCATTAGACAATTTAAAACCCTTTCACAATCCGGAAGTTCTGAAGAGCCTTTTAATCAACAAAAGTAATTTTGCAAACAACTAGATACAGCGTTTTTCATATTAACTAACTTATGTTAAACTCTGCTATGTGCTTGAATCTCTGTTTCTGGTAGGAGATTATTCAAATATGCAAGAGACTAAAAGTGGGGAAAACAATAAGCACAATATGCAATGTGCACCCCATGAAAATTGAAATCTCATACCATTCTCTAGCTTAATATAAAGGTGGTATTAGTACTGCATGGTGGTTTTGTACAAATTAATTTTCCCTTCATATGCTGTTCATGTATGACCACTTAAAATATTTTTGAAAAAGTGACTGGAAATTTAATTCCTGTTCTTTCAATGCAGGCCACTATTTCTACAGGGCAGGTTAGATATCAAATCATAATACACTACGAGATTCTGAAATTCAAGTTAAGATAGGAGAATCTGTTTAGAAACTTGCCTTCTAATATCATCTAGCTCAAGAATACTTTAGACAGTAATTTTAGTGCCAAATAGCATGATGAGAAATCCCACATGATTTAAAAACACTTATTTGATGGAGAGATTGTAAAAGCAAAAACACACTACATGAAGACTTTTTTTTTTTTTGTCAAGCACATTTATAAATGAAACTAACTTGTTAATGACACCTTTAAAACACTCATTTTTTTTCTAAACTGCTAGAAGCATTAATTTGTACCATTGCTGCATGTGGTAATTAGCAACTTCAGCAGTGATTTTCTCTGCCCTAAACCTTTCGTGTTTGACACTATTCCTACCCAGGAGAGGAGTGACCCTGGGATACAGTGCTACAGGACAAGTGGAGCAAATCCTGTCACAAGAAATAACAGGGTCAGAAGACATTGCTAATGAAGTCATAGCAACTGGTTTAAACAGCCAATCAGAGAAGGCAACAATCTGTAAATGAGGATATAATTAGCAGAAAAAATAACATGCTTTGGTTGGATTCTAGGGGAGCCAATAATGAAGGCAATGACTGGATATTGAGAGAGATTCCAAAAGATTAGAGCAAACATTGTGTAACAAAGAATACCTAATTAGCAAAAAAGTGAATACGCCTTAATTAGGAGGAAAATATGTGATTGAAAGACATGGGGTAGGCTTTTAATATGAATATAATAATGAATGTTAGCACAAAATTCCATGAGGAGGGAAAAGGCCTATCTTCACTTTTTTTGACTTTATCATTTTGATAAATGGTCCTGAAGATGGACTGTCAATTCCTATCTTTGCTGTGACATTAATACTATAAAAGCAAACCATTTTGAGACAGTAATTTAACGTGTTTCTATGAGATTTACATGTTTCCTACCCCCTAACACAGCACTGCAGACAAAGCAACACTGTGCCTTTTGGCTAGCCTTAATGTTCTTATAAGATGAAGAAGTAATTATTAAAAGAAGGAATTTCAGGTAAGTGTCGTGTGACATATGAGCTAATGCTTGGACCCAGTATCCTTCTAATGAGGTGAAACCCCAGGTTTTTTTTCATACAGAAAAAAAGTCCATGGAACTGAGGCCCTGATTGTGTGTACACAACTAGTACACTGCTACAACTTGCATTTACTGGTTGCTGTTGCTAGTTTGTGAGGGGTTTCTTTGTACGGTTTTCCTTTGTATATTTGTTTGTTTCTTTTTTTTTTCTGGAGTAGGGGCTGATCCAAAATTCATAAAATGCAAAGAAAAAGCTTCAAATAACTTCACCAGCCTCTAGATCAGACTCAGAGAGCAGACCCTGGAAATTTTATTAGTAAAAATTAAACATGTTATTATCCTGAACATAATAGACCCAAATAGAAGAATCCCATAATGAATAGTGCCAGTACAGTATATGTAAAGTGTTTATGGCTAGAAGTGATGAAAAGTATAATGTTCTACTGCTTATTATTTTATTACAATAGGAAAATCAGGACTCTAACTTGCTAATAATTTTTCACTTTTATAGACATCTAAATGATATTATATTTCCTCCCTTTTTTCTTTTTACAAAATGGTTCTAGGATATTGATTGTCATTTATTTTTGCTTACAATATTTAATTGTCATAATTAGCAATCCATGTCTCATTCCCTATCTTAAAAATATCCTGTCAATTTTATAGCATATTTATCGATTAATTTAAATTTGTAATTTAATTTATTACTGCATACCTTCAGTTTTTCTGTAACATTAAAATACTTATGGTACAGAATATTTTAATTAAAACTATTCATCAAATGTAGCCCAGGTAGCATCCTTATCCTTGTTTGCAGTAGGGGGTTCTGGCAGTGAAAACAAGCAAAATAATGGGTCAATTAAAAAAAAATCTAAATATAACTTTTTCAAAGATTCGATTGCTTAATTCAAGGTTAAAAAAAAAAAAAAGAAGAAAAAGAAAAAAAAGAAAAAACTGTGTTTGTCAATGGATTCCACAAATTAAATTAGGAGTATTTTTTTTCCCTTTGCAGATATCAAATCTAATGTCAGGGCTAGAGCAGAAATAAAACTAGAAGAGAAACGGGCTTGAATTTTCATGTGTGATGTATCTCAATTTGACACTCAGTGTCTGCAGGAAATTGGGATACTGTTTTCAGACAGTTCTTCTTGTGAAATGAGCTGTACTATTAATTTTTTCTAGCACTGGGAAATTCACCCTCTCTTTATGAGAATCAAAGTATTTACCCTTTTAGGTCAAACGTTTTCTTGTATTTAAAAAAGAAAACTTTTAATGGCATTTCTAATAAACCAAGAGTTATTAGTTTGCTATGATAGGGAAAAAAATACAACATAACAGCCTGATCAAAATACTACCTCTAGTGTAACTGAATAACCAAGGTTTTGCTGCATTTCTTAGTTGACAGTAAGTCTACCATTCTTTTAGCATGTATGCTATTAATTCACATTCCAGAAATGTCAGGTACCCTGAGAGTAACAAATATACTAAAAATACCAGTTTATTTCTCTTCTTCGTTTTGCTAATATATCTCAACTGATGCTATTATAAATTAAGCAATGAAGTAATGTTGAAAGTTCTGTCTGGCTCTGATAACAAAATGGATTAAAAAATTAACCAGTTAAAAAAAAAAAGAAAAAGAAGAAATAGAATCAGCTGACAACTTAATTGTTCAGCTTGTATGCAAATATTCTGACAATAATTTGCCAATGCTTTTGAATATAAGTTTAGAAACACATAATTATAATATTAATTGTTTCTTCTGCTTTAATTCTAGGTTTCTGTCACAAAACAGAAGGCTTAACTGTAATTCATGAGGAAATATAAAAAGTGTATTCATTTTGTATTCAATTAGCTTTAAGCATATTCCAGTGTAGTACAGTATTACAATAATTATTTATGTTAATCTGCAGAGTTAGATATGGTATGTTGAAATAATAAAGTGTCTTTATGCTGCATAGTAATGCCTTTTGAATCACCTTCTGTATTCACAAACAAGAGCATCTACCTGAATTTAATAGTTGTCAGATTGCAGGATAAAGACAACAAATTAGTGGCATATAGGGAAGATGCACATTATCCACCATTCATATCACTGGTTTTTTTTTTTAAGCTCTTTTTATAATAAAATTGAATATCTGAGCCTGAGTCTGGAGTGAGAAGGGATAAGATGATGCTGAAAGGCTGGATTGGGGTTTGGCCTGAAATTCCTCTACTTATTCCAACTCAGAATGCTAAATTAATCACTCAGATTTATATGAAGGTGAAAGCTACACATCTTCATCAAGGAAAAACAGGGTTACAATTCAATGAAATGTGTGGTAATACACACCAGTGAATATACAGATCCTTCTGACTGTTATATTTTACTATTGAGGACTGTAACAGCATTGCAATTACATTACTAGTATTTGCTGAAGATATTCTGTCTCTTGATCTTTAAACATGCTTTGAAAAACACAGGAACTGAGAGAAGGCCAAAACAAAGCATCTTATGCGCTGTCCCAGAGTCTTGTGGAGAAATAAGCTATACAGGGAATATAATAACAGGACAAACAAGTTGATGCTGCTATTTTTAAACAAGTTGTTGTTATTGACTAACTCTATTGTTGTTAATGACAAAACTCTGGAACAATAGAATTGCTACTAATCTGTGCACTGGAGAGCCTGATAATGAGAAACACCTAAGTGCAGAATTAAATAGTCCTCTAAAATAATTTCTGCTACATACTTGATAAGGAATCACAGCATCCTAAACAGACCTTTTTCCTTTCAGTAATCTCTATCCATGGAGTTTCCATATTACCCCATTCACAAATTAGAGGGATGAAGAAATCCTCAGGGGGGTTATTAGTGGAGTTTTCAAAAAGAAAGGAGCACAGTCATTTTGAAACATCCTGGGGCAAGCTATTTTAGGGACCACTAGGGGGAAAAAAAAGAGGTCATACCATGATCCTCAAGCACATATGTGGGTATTTAGCACCTTGGTATAGTCTAGCTGATGGAAGTCAACTGTTGTGTGAAACTTCCTTTGGTATTGTGCAGATGAACAGCCTGTGTTAAACAGTCTGAAGAGTGTTCTCTACTATTAATCAAATCCCATTTTCTTCTTTCTCGTGGCTCTGTTAGGCCACAGAGGCACAATGTGAAGAGGACAGTCTGCTCTGAGGGCCTGAGCAAATTTGCTTGGTTGTGGAGTCATTTGGAAGCTTTGTGAGGGGAGCTGCATTTGTTATTTGGTGCAGCCAGTTGTGAGTACGTGCCTGCTGATATCTAATTCCTCAGTGGGTAAGTCTCTCCCTAAAATCACAGGCAAAAGAGCCTGAAGATTACTCTAGAAATATGCAAAATGTGTTACTTTTATTTTATCAGATTTCCTTAAAAAGAACTAATAACACTTCAAGCTGAGCTTGGGAGGTAAATTAGTTTCTAAAACAATTGCTGAAATTTCGTAAGATTATGATTTAAACCATAAACCTCTCAAAAATTGGATTTTCCATAATTTGAACTAAAATAAATAAATAAACCTACATAAATTCAACCTTGAGTTTCCAAAAATATTTTTGAACTGTAACAGCTCTTTCAACAGACTTGTTCTGCTTTTGAGTTTCTAATACAGTGCAATCCAGGTAAGATTTATATGACTTCACATTTTGTTGCAAATATTCACAGCTCAAAGCTAGTATCTGATTGTCTTCCATATCAGGCCATTTATGTATCCAAGAAAACACTGGCATCTGTTTAATATTTTATTGCTTTAAAAATATCTTTGTTCAGATACAGTCTTGTTCTAATAGTTTCATTAGTAGTCTTTATTCTTTCTGTAAAGCTGAGGACATATAACCGCACATAAATAAAACTGACTACAAGTTGACCCATAATTTAAGTTGCAAGAAAACCACGTAATAGGAACTTTTCCGTCAGAATAGGCTGTGGCTTTCTTTTTTTAATTTTTTTTCTTAAATTTTCTGATTCTTCTGAGTATTTTACTTGATTGCAAATGGAAATATCTGATGAATTATGATATTTTGTATTGAACTTCAAAAACTAATACATTAAAAGCATCACAGAATCACAGAATCCCAAGGGTTGGAAGGGACCTCAAAAGATCATCTAGTCTAGCCCCCCTGCAAGAGCAGGGTAACCTAGAATACATCATACAGGAACTTGTCCATAATTGCTTTCAGGTTTAGACCCTAACAGCTTGTATTATTACTGATACATTAATTTGTAAGAAGTTTGAAATATTTACAGGTCTGTCCCCTCATTAATAAAAATGCATAACTCTTACATACCCTATCAGTCCATATATGGTAGATCACTTTATGAAGGAAGCAAATATTATTATCCCCATTTTAGAGACAAGGCTGCAGTAAACAAAATCATAAGACAAGTACAGCTTCTACGCAAATAAAATTAAAAAACCTCCAAAATTCTGTTCCCTTCCAAATTGCGTTTGTTTCACATTAATTTTCATTTGGATTCTTTCGGCACAGGGCTGCCAAAATAGCAGATTTGGTGTAAATAAACCACAATGGGAACACCTTTAAATCAAATCACCTTCAAAGCAGGCTCTCAGTCAGAGAGGCAGGGACCATCTGAGAGCAGAACCTTACAGTACAATACAGTTTTTCATGAAACAGCATTACACAGAACTAATTCATAAATACATAGAGGTAGATAGATACATGGATATGGCTATCTATCTACAGATAGATCGCTAAGTCAAAGAGATCTATGGCATCTGCCTGTCAAGAAGTTTAAAGTGGTTCTAAACCTAGCAAGGAGGGTAGGTTTAGATTAGGTATGAGGAAAAAAATCTACCCTGTAAGGGTGCTGAGGCCCTGGCACAGGTTGCCCAGAGAAGCTGTGGCTGCCCCATCCCTGGCAGTGTTCAAGGCCAGGTAGGACTGGTCTAGTGAAAGGTGTCCCTGCCCATGACAGGGGTTTGGAACTACATGAGATTTAAGGCCCTTTCAAACACAAACCATCCTGTGATTCTATGATTCTAAGTTTCTTGGTTCCCCTTAGTAGATGAAAAGCTTTAGTTGCTGAATGCAGTTGGAGCATTTGGAGCTCAGGAGAATTTCTCTGTCTTCGTCTTGCTCAGATATGAGCTTTGTAGCACTGTCTTGCTCCTACTAGTAAGGAGCACTTCCCAGAACTGAAATCAACATGGACATGTTGAGAATGCTCAAGTAAGATAACTACCTGCTTATGTCAAGGCTCAAGAAGAGCAGGAGGAGCTAGATGATATGTAAAATCATAGAATCAGAGAATAGTTAGGGTTGGAAAGGACCTTAAGATAATCTAGTTCAACCCCCCCCTGCCATGGGCAGATACACCACATACTAGACCATGCTGCCCGATACTCTGTCCAGCCTGGCCTTGGACACTGCCAGGGATGGAGCATTCACAACTTGCTTGGGAAATCTGTTCCAGAGACTCACCTCCCTCACAGTAAAGAATTTCTTCCTTATGCCTAACCTGAACTTCCCCTGTTTAAGGTTGAACCCTTTACCCTTGTCCTATCACTACAGTCCCTAATGAAAAGTCCCTCCCCAGCATCCCTATAGGCCCCCTTCAGATACTGGAAGGCTGCTCTGAGGTCTCCACTCAGCCTTCTCCAGGCTGAACAGCCACAACTTTCTCAGCCTATCATCATACAGGAGGTGCTTGAGCCCCCTTATAATCCTCGTGGCCCTCCTCTGGACTGAGCCTCCCCTTTTCATTCTTTTATCAACTCCAGTTCTCAAAACTCTCTGCTGTGCCCAGGATCTAGTGCAGAAGATCTGTATGTTCTCAGGTAAGATAAAATCTGATAGGAGCTGTATTACAAAACTTACGTGAAAGCTTCTCAGATTGACAAGATCAGCAAGAGCAGGACTCGCCTCTCCCTTCCCTACCATCCTTATGGCTCCCTAGAGAACTGCTGGCACTGTGACCTGCCTGGTTGCAAGCACAGTGGGAGCAACAGAGCTTGAATTTGCAGCTCAACATTAAGGACGGATTTTTCTTTCTGCCTCAGTCAACATCTATTTTGTGATGTCCTTTATTTACATCAGGATTGGAGAGGGGGAGGGAGGGCTTCATGAGGATGAGACGAAATGGATAATTGCTGACGAAACCATAAAGCCATCAGCTAGCACATGTCTAGCATGATAAAGAAAAAAGACCACCTCACTCTTTGTAAGGCTGGGGAATCTTCTCGAGAAATCACTGCTGTTTTCTTTCTTTCACCAAAGATTCAGTCTTTTGGCCATTGCTTTAGGCAGGACTTCTAACACAAAACCTCAGTCATGAGAAAAAGCCAGTTTCAGCTGACCACATTGAACCAATCAGAAACAATATGCACACATCTAGTGAAAGAATGCATAGTGCATGGTGTGATAGAAGTGGAATTATATGACAATAATTAGATACAAAATGGAGAAGTCAGCTGCTAGAATTGACACAGGAGAGAAACGCAGAACAAATCAAGATCTGAAATGAAAAATCTTACAAAGGAACTATGAATTTAAACAAAAATGGATTAAAAAAAAGTTAATGTCTGAAATACTAAAATAGAAGAAAATTAATTGTAAGCTACAAAATCAATTTAAAGCTACAAAATTAATTTAAATTAAATATTTCAAGTATAATTGTTATTCATAGTTTGCAAATGGTAAAATGAAATACTAGTTGTGTGTATTGAAACTGCAATGAAAATGTTTCAGGAAAACTTTAAGGAAAGAAAAGCAAGGAAAATTTTATTAACATTCACAGAAATAGTTAAAAAAAAAAATCACAGAAATAATTTCTGTAAGAAATTAACCAAACTACCAGACTTGGTACCATGATTGTAATTATTAACACTAAAAACCAAAAAGGTTGGAATACAATCCAAATATCAGTTTCCCAAGAGCACAGACCTCTATTGAAATATTTGGCGATACTTACCTTCAAAAAAAGGTTTATGTGGCTAAACAGCCAGTGCTCACAGATGAAGAAAATAAGTTAGTTTTGTTCCACACAGAAATCTTCCAGTGTCTAGGTTTTGCATATGACTGTATGAAACTGGGGGTCTCTTTCTTCAGCACAATATATTTCAAAACATTTGCCAGAATAAAAATGAAGGAGAAGGTGCTCAGATGAATAGTCAGTAGGGAACTCTCCATTCCTGCCTGCTTGTCTGCATGTGATTTTACACATCTTTCAGCTAAATCAGAGATCCAAATGGAAAATTCATTACCTAAGGATATCAAGTGAATTTGTGACACTCCCTGGAGAATTTATGCCCATAAACCATCTAGGTAGTCTTTATTTTCTGACAGATATAAGAGATAATTTAAAGTTAATGTATACTTCAAGTATTATTAAATGTAAGTTAGTAATATGTTACAAATATACTGTATTTTCTTTCTTGTGTTTCACATCTACATTTTATACAACATGTAGAAAATACTTGAGGGGGAACACTGTACAGAGTTTATGCAAATTTGCATGTTTTGTCCATATAGTTGTGTCAGTTTGTTTCTTTTAGAAAATAGAAATCTTATAGAACAATATTTTGCATTTATTATTACAAATCAGAAGCTTCAAAGAAGAATAAGGATAAAGGAGTAAATGGAGGTGAAAATGGAGACATAAAAAAGAATAGACCAAAAAAAAGTTGTCGTGTCTACAGTAAAATTATAAAATGTTTTCACACTGTTAGAATTTAAATCTAGAATGTCTATGTGAAGGAATGCCCTCACTCCTCTGTTTCTCCTGAATTTCCACTATTCTATGGAAGCGTGATGTTGAGCAGATACGGAGACCTGGATGGCTTAAAGAACTGGTATTTCTGAGAAGTTCTCTCTCATGCATATATCAGAGTGATTCATATTCCACCTTTTGATTATGCTTTTAGAGATAACTTCCAAACAGAAAATAAAAAATATTATCATTAATATGCAGATTATTCAGTGACCGAATTTTAACTTTCAAAACATTTTGTATCGCTTTGTCTCATTAATCGGATGTTTCCCAATGATTCAATTGAATTGACTTTTAAAACTGATTAGACTTTTACAGAAAAATTGAATGTTTGCACTTCAAGACCAGGGCTCAGTTGTAACTCCTTTTCTTCTTACATTCCCCAGGAACATTGGTACTACTGAAAACACTTTAAAAATTGATTCAAGTTGGATTTCCTTTAATGACATATCATGGCTGGAAGGCAGCTTGTTTTTCTCTTCATCTAAAATCAGAATTTTCTATGGAGACCCGTCAGGGTGTGCAGTTGGCCTTACTGTGAAGATAGGAGGAAGGAAACCTTTATTCTTTGGATACTAGTGGGAAGGACTGGACACTGGCCTTTAATACAATTGTGTATCTGCTTTTGTGGTGTTAACACAAGCAGTTTTGGAAGCAGATGAGATGACACTTTTAGGGGTTTGACATCTGATCAGAGCTTCTTTTGGCTGTGACTGCCCTCAAGTAAAACCAAGGAGTACTAGTGGCAAGAGTATCCTCTGTTCCACACAAAATAAAGGAGCTATCTGTGTTCCTCTGTACTCCTGCATCACTTTTCCTCCCCTCTACTGGAAAAAAGTAGGGTATGAATAAAAAATATAAGTAGGGAAACATCCTTTCTTTTATTTTCAACATAATTAGTTGAACGAGAGGAGATGGGAGCAAAGAATTGTTATTAGGACAAACTTAAATACAGAGAAATGGAAATAAATGCTTCCCCATAAGCATTACAGAGAAATTATTTTCTTTTAAACTATTAGCCTAAGTTGAAATAATATAGCTTTTCTTATTAAAGAGAATTCTAGTGTGTATAAATCTTTCAATACTTGCATTGGTTTTTTTTTACCCCTGCAAGAATGTTTTGTATGCAAGTTAATTTTAAAATACTATGTGATGATAATTTCAAGAAAGTTGTCTGCGTTTTACTTTTTTACAATATACCACCTGTATTCTATATCCTTGCTTGCTGGAATAGAATGCTTCCATGTCTGTAGTCCCAGATCTGTTCAAGTATTCTTACTAATTTATAAGGTGGTTTGACACAATAGCTGAGAAAATTCTATTGACTTTTCTTCTACATTTTTGTCTGGACCAGTCCAATATTCCTTGGAAGATAATAACTGAGAAATCAGACAGCTCCTCATGTGTTTTTTTTTTTTTTTAATTGATGCAAAAGGACAGATAAAAGATGTATATTAATTTTCAAATCTTTAAAGAAACATTTTTATTGATAATTCCTTTCTGTTCATTTTTAACAGAATTTCAGTGCTATGCATTTCCAAGTATTGTAGAGGAAATAGATGGAGATCAGCTCCCTAAGCTTTGGGAAAATCTGTTCCAGGATCTTACTTACAGGGTAGATTTTCTGTGTGCTGCATCAGATAAAACAATCCTTGACACAGTGAACTGGACCTGCTTTTTCACTGTTCACACACTCCACTTTGCAGTTTTACTTTGTGCATAATTCATATTACATTAGTTATGATAAAATTCTTGTTACACTAGTTATTCTCTACAAGTGGGTTTTTATGATATGTGACATAGTCCAGAAGCAAGTCTAAGTGACCCTGAATTTTTAATTCTGATACAAATCCAGCTCTGAACTTATTTATTTGCTTAAATATAAAATAATAAAGGTATCTGTCCACATTTCTGAAAGCATAACATCTTTAATTATATGGTCAATTAAATTAGATTAAACCTTAGCAGGACTAAAGTCAGTTCCAAAGGAAATAACCATTGCTTTTCATCCCTTAGCATCTCAGTCCCCCTAATCAAAGAGATGTCTTTTGCCACATCCCTGGAGAGGCCCCACATATAGGCTATTTTGGGTTATAAGCAAGTTCTAGTCTTATCAGCTTCAGAGAGAAAACCATACACTCCTTGTCCTGTTCTGTGTAATGAGGAAAACAGCATAGTTGTTTCTGCTAACTGCAGCTGTTATAGGCTGGCAGAGAGAAAGAAGTGACGCTAGGCTTGTCTCAGACTTCTTGTATCTTCTTGGTTATGCATCATATGTCAGGTGAATGTGCAGTGGGTCAAACTAGGATCTGTGCAGTGGGTCAAACTAGGATCAAGGTGCTTGTGTAGAGATGAGACAGGGTTTAGCAAACTGCTGTAGCTCTATGAACAAGAGTCTGATAATAACATGATGGAAGTGCTAATAACAAAGTGTCATCTGGGAGAAGTGGTTCAAATCTCTCTCTAGAACAAAACACGCACTAATGATGATCTGAAGCCAGTGATGTTGAGCGCTTATAAATTTCCACGATGTCCATGGGGATCAGTGGGTTCTTGCCACTTTTGAACTCAATTGTTTTCACCAAATTCCCTGTGTTTTCTGTGGCTAGTCCTATGCAGGGCAGTGGCAATCCTCTGAAGATTCCCAGGCTAGATCCCAATGTGTGTATCTGCTGACCTAATTAGCTTGCCTGAGAATCAAGACAGATTAGCTGTCTTAAGCAAGAGGCACATGCTAATAGAGCTATGAGATTGCTTTATTCCATACAGCTGTATCCTCAGAGTCAGAATCAAAGGTCTTTAACACCCACAGAGAAGTTCTCATTTGCTTCAGTGAAAGTGGGATAAAGCCCTGAGCTTTGAAACTGTTTTGTCTCAGAATGTAATGTACGTTGGTGTCAAAAATGGCTGTGCCCTAACAGTAAAATATTAACCTATAGTAACAGTATTTTGCACTTACCTACCAGCTCTCAAATAATCATCTCTGTGCACTTTAATTAATTAACCTTTACAACAACATCTCTTTGAGGGTTAGCTAAGGATCAGAACTGAGTGATGAGTTAAAAAAAAAATCACCAATTATTCATTTATCCTGAGACAATTTTTGATTTGAGTGTATTTGTGTCCTTTTCCAGATTTGCTTTCTTATAACACTGTTTTTGAAAGCACGTTTTAATCATAAAAGCTTAAGTATTCATCAAAGAGAAATGAGTAGCCATAGTTTTACTGGCATACTATTTTGTAACAGTTCATTGCTTCTACCTTTTACTCCTTCTCCTCTCACTGCACCTGCTGCCTCTTTCCCCAGAACCTTAATCATCTTCTGGCATGCCCTCACTGGCCCCTGTTAAGGCAATGCTGGTTCCTAAAACTATTTGCTCCAATATTAAATCCAAAATATTAAGATAGGCAAAATCACTGATGTGTTGCATTGACCTGGTGGCCAAAGGTGTACAATTAGAGGAAACATACCAGACCTCTTGACTAACCCTACTGAATAAAGCTCAGAGTTTCATTAACAGCTTTTTAGGAAGTTGGTCATAAATAGATGATAACTCAAAAGACGTTTGTGAATATTTTTGAATAATCAATATATTTCATTTTCCTATGAGTTTCACATTCCTTAGAAATGGATATTATATGGTAGATATATGCAGAATCTAGGAGTCCTGATATTTATTATCTTATCCTAACTTGAAATAGCATAGTCTCTCTCATCTATATGCTAAAATAGCACAACACATAGACTTGTTGTAAAAGAAAAAATCCTGCCTTATGATTGTTAGAATTTAGGTAATATTAGAACGTTCTGCTTGAGACTAAAATTTGGAGCATAAAGAGTACAGAAATACTAGACTAAAATGGCTCTGCTGTTTCTAAATCAATAACAGTAACCGAAAATGTTTGGGAAGAGAATTTTGATTCTCCATCTCTTTTTTCTATCATCCAGACTTGATGAAGCTCCTTTTCATTATGAGTATATTGCTATTAAGTTTGTCAAGGAAAAAAAAAAGATTCCTTGTGTTTCTTTCATTTAAAATATTTACTTCCTGGGAATTATTAGTTAATGCATTTTGAACTACATTAGGTTTTTCAGGTTTGTGGTTGATCTGATAGCCATGTTCCAGTAATCACATGTACCATCTGGCTTTAGTTCCATCTGGATCATGTTTAGCCATTAGCTGCTAGAAAGATCTGTGGCCATTTATCTTAGTGAATCAGAACTGGAGTTTAGCATTATTTTTGTAAGGCACTAAAGGTGGGGTTTTTAGAGGCTAATTTTTAAAGGTTTTTTTTTACTTAACACGTTCTCTTTTACGCTTACATTTTTACAAAGATTACATGTTGTTTATTTGGTTTTACTGAGTCATATAATGACCCCATGCTAGGATTTCTTTTGAAGATTAAATACTCCTTACTGTTCTATTGTTTCATTTACAAGAACAATCATTTTTGACATGTAAATGAGTAAAGTTTTATAAAAATAACTTGGAATAAATTTTTAATAGGACATATTATTATCCTTTGACTCACAGCAAGTCATTCATAAACACCATTAAATCCTGATAATTATAGCTGTAGCTGCAGGGTTACTACCTTTACAGTCCTCACATAGACTTCATTTAAAGGTCCAGGTGGTGACATGTACACAACTGCTACAAAATGTTACTACTAACAGTTTCCTTTGGAACAGTATTGTGCTAGATTAAACATTCACTCATGAAACAAAAATGTTTATAGGCCATCTAATAGCTAAACATTCTGTGAAAGTAAATTCTTTAGCTTCAGATCCCAGATTTTAGAAGGTGCATGACTTTCTACTTCTATATACAGCATGAAATATAGAGATTCTGTAATGCAGAAAAGTGCTCAGCAATTTTCTCAGAATAACGCAGCAATCACCATTTTCCCCAAAGTAAGTTGGACTGTTTTGGTTTATAAAGCTACTTAATAACTTGCACAGTGCCTCCTTTCCTTTTTTGCCTTCTTGTTGCTCCATTTCAGAACTTCTTTCTTGAATAGAATGCATGTTATTATTTACAGGGTATCACTTCCATCTTCATGTCGTACAAAATACATGGTGATATATTTCCAGGAAATTTCTGGTCTAGAGGTAAACAAACACAGCTCTTGTTCTACAGAAAATTGTCTAAATGTCAATTTTGGAGCTACATAGGCTCTTTTGAATACCTTCTAATTCTTTCAGGAACTTCTATTTGAAAGGCTTTCTAGGAATATCAATACTGTTGTGTCTCAAAACTCTGCTCTGTCCTAAACAGAAGATCTCCCAAGATTCTTTAAACTCCAGTGTGAGCAGAATTTATACCATCTCTTTTTCCTAATACTCATTTCCTTTCTCCCATGTAGTTTACTTTTCCCTAGACTCTTAATTCTCACTAATTAGACAAGCTAACCCTTAAGCACAGTGCTAGTTCTTAGGACCTGGACTACTTAGCTCGGACGTTCTTTTATTCACCTGCTTCGTGCTCTATGCTAGCAGCTCCTGCCAGGAACTGTATGTCTTTCCTAGATGGCCAGCTATCTCCCAGCCCATCCTTTGTGCCATCACTGAGACTGTGTGCTCTTCCCTTCTAATTGCCGCAGTTCTGTTTGGTGATTAATCAAGCACGACATCAGCAGGATTTAAACCTGCCCTACTCTGTCTCAGAATGACTGACTGTACTGCACTGGAACTTGATGATATGGCCCTTGTCAGGCCTTTGGTTTAAGTTGAGAAGTGGTGCTGCATCAACTCTCTGAAGAGATATCAAACATAGGTAAGGGACTGAGCTGATGTCAATAAGCTTCTATCATGGTACTACACCACTAGAAACTTCTTCGACCTTCTACTGACTTAATATTTACACCATCTTTTTACAGTCTTCCCACTACTGTTTTATTTACTTCAGCTGGTTTTGCCCTTGTTTTCTAGGTTTTTTTTTCCTCAGAGCTGAGATTCTACACTGTACCTTAAAAAGAAACTGTGACAGAAACAAAGGTGTAGCAGTGTTTAATTGAAGGCTGAGGCAGCCTTTTACATTCTGACAGTTATTAATACTGTTTTCCAGTTTTGCAAATACTCTTCCACAGGTGGAGGACCCCAGATGGACAATATGACTTTTTCAAATTAATGGCATTGTAATTAAAGATATTCCAGAGTACCATAAAATGATGCAGCAATGTTTGTTAAACAGAAAAAGTGTTTTGAAATACTGTGATGATCTGATATACAAAACAGCTTCTAATTTGTTCTCCTCTTCTGGTAATAATTGCCAGTAGTCACTAGATAAGATTTGTAGTGGTTTAAGCCCAGCTGGTAACTCAGCACCAAACAGCTGTTTGCTCCCTCTCCTCTTCCCTGCTCCTTGGGTGGGATGGAGGGGAGAATGAAAAGAATATAAACCCCATGGGTTGAGATAAGAACAGTCCAATAACTGAAGTACAACGTAATACAATATTACTACTACTAATAGTAATAATTATAAGGGAAATAACAAGTGGCGAGAATATAAAACTAAAAGGGGAAAGGAAAAAAACAATAAACAGAAGTAATGCATAATACAATTGCTCACCACCCACCAACCGATACCCAGCCCGACATGCACAGCGATCTAGACCTTCAAAGGTGACTCCCTCCAGTTTATATACCGGGCACGACATGCTGTGGTATGGAATACCCCTTTGGCTAGTTTGGGTCAGGTGTCCTGTCTCTGCTCCCTCCTGGCTTCTTGTGCCCCTCCTCACTGGCAGAGCATGGGAGACTGAAATGTCCTTGATCAGAGTAAGCATTACTTGGCAACAGCTGAACCATTGCTGTGTTATCAGGTTGTTCTCAGACTAAAGCCAAAGCACAGCACTGCACCAGTGACTAGGAAGAAAATTAACACTATCTCAGCTGAAACCAGGACAGATTAGATTGGTGCTAAGTCACTGATACTGGGTAGCGGACAGTTATCTTTACAGGTGTATTTTTTATGGCCATTAAGGAACTTTAATGGAAAAATAATAACAAAAAAAAAAAAGTGAATGTTGTTAAAGAACAATATTAAACAGAAAAATAAGTCCTTTTTATCTCTTTTACTGATGACCCTTACATTTTATAGGAGGGCATAACACTATTAAGATTTCAGACATTAGTACAGCAGGACTTCTTAATAAGGCAGCATTTGAATAAACCCAGTTCCTCTGTTTGGAAAGAGTCTTCCTTTTTCTGCATAATAAGATTCCTAAAATCATTGCCCAAGTCCTTCCCACCCATCTTTTCACCTGAAAACCATCATTAAAATATTATTTCATAGAAGTTCTCAAAAATGTTTATTGTGGAATTTTTAGAAAGTGTAAGCAAAAATGGAGAAAAAAATGAAGGCTAGGAAGGGTAAAGATCATTACAGATATTCCTTAATGTTTCTTTAAAGCCTCAAACTGGGCACCTTGGGAGCTAGAGTATAAGTTTCTATGTCTTAGTAAATGAGCGTAATGATTCTCTTAATGTTTTAGTTTGATTCTCATAATTTCAGAGTATTAATAGGAAATAATTCCTCTATATTCCCCTCCTACATCTGTTAAAGTAATTTTCCTACTTTTAAGGCTTCTGCATGTGCATATTTTGCTGAATTTATTTATTTATTTTTTTAAATTCTTCAGATGTTCAGAAATTTTGAAAGAATCTCTTTAGATTCATAATACTGCAAACAGTAGCAGCTGGAGGCTTCCCAGTAAAATTTCTTATTGTTGCAAATTGACCTTGAGAAAATCTCATTCCATTATTTACATGTACATGCTGGTTTATGGTGTATTTATAGTCACTGCCAAATCCGTTGTTTTTAATTTTGAGACCACTAATAAGAGGCTCCTGAAATCTTGGGAGCAGAAAGTCAGTTTAATAATGAATACGACGTCTACTATACTCGCTTTAATTCTGCTGCTTGCTATTTATTAAACATCACCATAGTGCCTAGCCTGTATGAACCACAAACAAACATTGTCCCTTTCAGCTCTTCACCACTTGTCTCAGTAACATAAGTGACCTGTTGGAAATCTTAAGGTCTCACACTAAAATACAGAGTGCCCAATACAGGAAAGTCATAACAAAACACAGCTGCCACATTGTCTGTAACCTGCAAACTCTTACCTTTTCTGATCAGGCACAACTGTTATTTTCTCTGCTCTGGATTTTAATTAGTGATGACATATTTTGAAGATGGCACATCCAGAAGTGCTGATAAAGCAGTGAGATAAGCAAATGAGTCTATACATGCTGCACAACTACATAGTGACCTCGCATTTGTTAGGTCTTGTACAGTATTTCCAGGGAGTTTGAAAACCTTTAGGCAATTCAGTGTTTTTCAGTTTCTATGTGATTTTGATTTTTTTACGGTTTTGTTCTTAGCTGATTTTTTGGCTTTTCCTGATTCATTAATGAAAATGGTATTTTTAAGTCTGAATTTTGAGATGCATATTGGCTCAGCATAATTTTCTTAATACTGTTTTTGACATGCAGAATCTGTTAAGGCTAAAAAAATATAATTTATAGACTCAGTAAACAGTGCTCACTCGTGACCTTTCTGCGCAAAGGCTGCCTGCTGCAGAAGCCCTATTAAAGACTTCTAGATGCCTAATACAGTCCCTCTGTGTGTTGGTACTACAGTAGGTCAAGGAACTCCTTTTAGTCAGTATTGAGATTCATTTTGTAGTGGCATTTCAAAAAGGCTGGAAGAGTTGCCCTATACTACTCACACTTCATAATCGCTAATCTCAGGTCTTTTCAGGGTAACTGATTCTGCAATGTAAATAAAAAATTAAGGCTGTTTTTTTAAACCAAGGCATAATGGCAAAAGGAAAGCTTGCCTTTTACTCAGAAAAGGTACTTATGAACACTGAACAACAAAACAAAATTTCTGAAATAGTTTGCTTTTTCTTATTGAAGGAAAAATATTTTTTTAAAACTCGCGCTTAAGAGTGCAAATATCAAGGTTTTATTTTTAAACTCCTGCAACTAGTTAAACCTTTACTGTTTTTTAAAACATAACAGCAGAAAATGCATGTAATAATGAAAAATAATCCAAGTCCTTACATTCTGAAAATAATTAGATATTATCATGAAAATAACCATTTCGTGTTTGTATAAACATGTAACTACAAAGCACCAACCAACTGTAGGGAAAATTCTTCTGAAGAGACTTTGAAATGTCAAAATTGTAATTGTCAACTAGTCTTACTGAAAATTACAATAGTACCCGTAGAGTTAAAGTACTAGTTCATTGTGCAGTGTCTGCGAATCATGAAATAAATCTTACTTATAAACATATGCATACAGCACTGTGAGGCACAGAGCACTTTGTCTCTGAGACATTTAAATCCATGCTTACCTTAAAAGCAAAGCAGGTGTGTAAGTGCTTTGCTGGATCAGGGCCAGCACCTTGCAAGACTGACCTCACAGATTCGGGATCTCCCTCCCTGCCTCCTGGTGTGAAGATGACCTTGCTTACAGCACACTTGCATGGTGGTTGCATGAAGCAGTGGCTCTTCAGAAACACTCAGTGTTCAGGCACCATTTGAAGCATAGGATAATATTTTCATGTTTTTTCAGTTTTTTCTCCTCTCATGGAGGAGAAGGTGGAGTATTTGAGTTTTGAGAAAAAGTGTGATGTATACAAAGTATTATGCAGCATTTTACTTCAGAGTATAGGCTTCTTCACTTTCCATTGTTCTTGCTTTTAAGTAGTTTATTCAGGTTAGATAAAAGGAAATAAACTATTTTATGAACATGAAAAATTACAGGAACTTGCACTTTAAACATGTTTCAACATTTCAAAATTAGGAAACATGGAGTCCATACTAGGCCATTTTGTCAAAGAAATACATCGTACTCCTGGTTTTCCTCCAATTTGTTTGAGACACAAGATACTGAACACATAATGAGTCCACACAGTTTAGTTACATACAAAGGGTAATTTAGGGTTCAGTTTTTCTGGTTAGTGTTTCCAAAGCATTCCCAATTTTATGAGAACACCAGACAGCAGGCCAATAGTAGAGCTCTTAAACTGTCATTTCAACAAAAGTTCTCAGCACAGCTCAGAGGTATAGGAAGAAGTGTTCCAGCTTTTGCATACTATTCCATATTGTTTTCATGGCCTTATTATATACTCCACCAATTATAAAATATACAAAGTAGAAAAGAGTTGGCCAGAAACGTTCAGACTGTATTGCATCACTGTCTAGAGGGAGAGAATTTAACTTACTTTTTCAAACTTTTGTGGTTTTTTATTTGCATCAAGGACTTTCCTATACATATAGTTCTACTGGTGCGTAAAGCACACTGACTTGTATTAAATAGTTTATTATACAGAAATACAGCAAATATAACTCAAGGCAACAGGAAAATTTCACTGTGCTTTGTGTCTAATTGTTATCTATTGACATGAGGTCCACAGCAGGTCTTACAGTTTCAAGAATTATTTTCACAAAAATATCTTCTTTTAATTTTTGCAAATGACATTTTCAACTCTACATTGTGAAGAATACAGAGCTTAAGATGATACCGGAAAACTTGACAGTATATTATGCCAGGGAGTGACAATTTTAAAAAAAAAAAAAATCCAGTTCCAAGTGTAAGTTTAAAAATGTAACTAAAAGCCTTCATCAAAGTTTAAAGAGCTTCTTGCGCTTTTAGCATTTGCTTATTCTGATTTATTGACAATGACACACCTAGCAACAGTCATTCCTGCTAAAGCAGTGAAGTAATGGACTTCAGGAGAAAAGGGGAAAAACAAGTAGGTGCTGCACACAGGAGAGAGGCCTCTGATTACAGACCACTAATTTGTTATGCACTCTGGCAAATCAGCAGTGATTCATATGACAAATAAGGAGAAAAAATTAACAGCTGTCATGTTGTGATGTGTTAATTTCCTGACAGTCTCTGCACTGAAGCCAATTACTGATTTAAGGGCAGGGAGAGAGAGCCCTGTTCAAGCTTCTAATTAGGCTTCTTCGAGACTAAAAGGATAAAAGCAAAAATAAGAGCAAGAGAATGAAGCAGGTAGCCACAGCTTCATAAAGCATACATGCTTTAAAATCCTCAATTAAATAGCTTTAAGCTTAAGTGTGTTTAAGATAAGAATTTAGAAACATTTATTCACTTTTATGCATGACCCTGTGTTTTAGTCTTTTGTGTAGTAATTGGGAGATACAGCAAGCCCAAGGGTCTGCATTACCCTCCTTCTGCAGTCGTCCAGGTTCCTGGATATAATCTGCTTGTAATACCTTTGTTTAGCAACGTCAACACCTATTCATCAACATGCTTTATACACAACCAGTAAAGGGACATCAACAAGTTTGCTAGGCTTTTTGCCCCTAAGACAGGTCTTTGTAACTTCAAGGAGACGTAATTGCTGTTTAAGGGTTTGGCTCTGACTCCTACCTTATATGAGCAGTCCTTACTCTCATGAGAGGACCAAGCAGGGTCATATGAATAAGAAACCCTTGACATTTGTGGGGAGCTGAGCTAATTCTATAAGCTACTGAGTGCCTTCACTTTGAAGCTAATTGGAAATGAGGGCAATCAGTATCTAGCATGATGGAGTCCAGTGTGAGGCAGGACCTGGAAAGAAATAGCTGTGTTGAGGAAATACTAAGGTAGCAGGTGATTCATGCTATGTCCACCATATGGTTTCCGAATGAACCTTATACAGCTCACTTAGCCTTATGTGAAGTGCATTGTCCAACAAATAAACTGGGTGTGGGATCAAGCATTTGAGTGAAGTAGCCGATTTTTTAAGAAATATTTCCTTAATGTAATGCTTAAAAATTAAACTTGAGTTTCCTGTTGACCCACAATTTAAACCTACAATTGACTGTAAATAGTTTTTATCTTTTTTTTTTTTGGCATTTACTCAGTGATGTGTGATATGAAAATCAGGAGTTAGTCACCAGTAAGGAAGGATTTTTTTTTTCCAAAAGGAAGGAAAAATTTCATCCACAGAATACTTTTCTTTTTTTTATTTCATATTAAGATGGTCCATGGACTTTTACAGGTTGCTACCAAGGTTTTTCAGAATTCTTGTTTGCTTCCTTAAAAAGCAATTGTAGCAAAAATTTTGAAAAATTAACTTGAATTTTAAAATGGACAGCCATCTCTTATTTTTGCATTATAGCTCCTTTCATCTGGGTTTAAAATACAGCTCGCTCTTGCTCCATGAATGGGTAGAAAATAAACAGGAAGCTGGAGAAATGGCTGAAACACCGCTTCCTAGGAAATTAAGACGCAAATCCGATGTGACTTCCTAAAATCACAGAATTTACATTGGGAAAGAAAGAAATGTGTCTGATTAAGTACTGATAGAGTACCAACACCACGTTACAGCAAACCGATTCTGTACCTGGACCCTGGACTATTCTACCTCAATGTTTCTGACATCACTGTTTCCTTTTTCTCCTTCCTCCATTACCCAAGCAGGGTCTGATTTTGGAGAAGCTTGCTACAGCACAGGCTGCAGAGCAATGTGGATAAATTTTAAGCAAGGTCTAGGATAATTTGACTATTCTAAACTCTGTATTGTTCCAGCTCAGCTTCTACCAGCATCCCTAAAATCTATGTGTGGTGTTTGCACTACACTTCAATCACTGTTGTAAAGTAACAAAGTCCTAATCACTAGATGGGATTAACTGGAGAACAAAGTGATAGTGGGGAAAATGAACTTAAAATCTGTGTGTGACGTTTGCCCTAAAATTAATACCATCAAATATAAATAAATACATGCAAAGTCAATGTGGTAATTAAGTGACAGTGGAACAATGCACAAGAGACTGTCTCTACTGAGAGAATCAGCTCACAGCAATTTTAAATCTACTGACTGCAACTCTTCCTCACCTTTATTAGGCAAGTGTAGTTCATAATAATTTTTGTGGTCTCTGAGCAATTATATGAAGCAGATTTTGTGCTTTCTTTTTTAGTTTTGAGGAATTTAGAAATCTAAATTCATGTCATTAGTCCTTATCCTGGTAAATGTTTGCACTGTAACAGGACAAATGTTTTATTTTTAATACTTATTACCAATTTTTTCCCTATAAGTAATAGTAGTTATGTTATTGTAAGAGACAGTAAGACCTTTCTGACATTGATTTTGTTTGCAACTTCATCCTTAAGCTTGATGGGATGGATAAAAGTAATTCAGTCTCTAGGCTCGCTCAGTCCTGATCTACTATCAATTCAATTGAAATATGTCTACATTGAGTGTATTATCTTTTTCGGAAGGATATCTAAGTGAATTAAGCACATGCAATACTTATCACTGTCCAAGCTAACTTATACTTTATTGATTTATAGTGCCCTTCATAAGCGTAAAGGTGTTCTGCACTATTTTATGCACATGGACTTCAAGCACCTTTGAAATGCAGCCACTTCTGTCATTAATTTGCTTTTATACTTGATTGTGCCCATAGTCAACTGCTAGCTCAAAGCAGAGTCTTTAAAACAGGTTTCAACATTCCTTCTTACAGTCTGTACTAGTTATAAGAGGCCAAATCCGGAGTCCTCACCAGTATATCACTTGACTTTGGGAGCACTCCAGACCTATGCATAAGCATGTGGAGTGTTGCTATTTCTGGGCGTAACTCCATCCCTGTGCCTCCTGCTCTGTAACATAGAATCATAGAACAGAATCATAGAATAGTTAGGGTTGGAAAGGACCTTAAGATCATCGAGTTCTAACCCCTTGCCATGGGCAGGGGCATCTCGCACTAAACCATGACACCCATGCAACACAGGAGCTAGTTCTTGCTAAGTAATGTTGAACTGCAAAGGGAAAGCAGTGCAGCCAGGGAAAGCAAACATGTATGATCTCCTGCAGGATCTATAGGGATGCAATAGGGGGTAGGATTCTTGCATGATCTTCCAATTTTTTCTTCTGTAAAAGAAAGGGACAATCTGACTCTAGGGACATATTTAGTCCTCATCCCAGGAAATCTGTCACTGAAGTCAGTAAGCGTTTTGCCTGAGTAAGTATTGAGTAAAGACTGAAGGCTTTGGCCTAACATTTACATCAAATATGGCCTTCCCAAATTCGTTAATTCCTGTTTTAAAATTATATTGTCCATATCTCTTTTTACTGTCCCTGACCCCTTTTGCACATTCTCACCATTAACAGTCCCAGTCACAGATATCTGGAAATGTATTCTGTCATCAGTAATACATTCAACCTGACTCATATTCATAACCCACTCCAAGGTACCGGGATGAAGAGCATGGCCATGGGTTACTAAACACTGGATTTATAAAATGCAAAGAAAGAAATATGCTGTACTTAAAAGTATCAGAGCACATTTTGCGGTGTGCTTGATCTCTTACACATGGTCTTGTGCCACAGTCTGCATTAAAAGCAATTAATAATATCAACTACTGTGTGAGGAGCACTGGTGGATTTTACCTATTCTATATATTTTACTTTCCCTGGGATAATGAATAAATTAATCCCATTATTGTTTAATTAACTTCAAGTTGAAAGGTGATACCTAACTTAGCCAATTTACTGTTCTGTAGCTGTTTTAACTTTGGATCATGTGATTTTAATTCTTTCCGTATGACCAGGTGACTAAAGGGAAAAAAAAAAAAAAAAAAGGGAAATGCACAGATTAATTTCATTCTTTAACCTTCCTAATGCATCTGCTTGCTTGCATCGAGTCGCAGACAGCAGATCATCACATGATTTATAGTAGTGACCGCTGCCTGCATCTCTCAGGCTAATGACACATACACTAAAGTCATTGATTTGTATGAATAGCCTCCGCTCTTCATTTATCACAATTTAATGTAAGAGTTTGCAATGCAGAAAAAAATTTCACATGGGAAGCATGGCCCCACAGGCCTGACCGCTAAGCAGTTATGAATCATTTGCTGCCTTTTAATATATAGACTGTTCTATCCCTGAAAATGCCCTATAAGGTCGTATTTCTTTACAGAACATCACTACAATTAAAAACCAAAAGTAGATGTTTTAAGATAACGTATATATGAAGCATGACCAAGTTAAGCCTTTGTTAGCATTTTATCTTTCTTGGTTTTAATACTTCATTAAAAGCCAAGTTTATCATTGATGCAAGAGGGACAATTCATTTAACTTTAGTAAAGTTGTGGCTGATTTTGTTACTTCAAATTTGGCACATAAAATTCATTATCTGCCTTTGTAGTAGACAGAACTCCAGTAAGAATACTGACCTAAAATCAGAGAAATACTCTGAGCAAGTAGGATCTGACAAATTGTTTTTTTCATCAAGATATAAATATATCAGTTCAGGTGCAACTTAGAAGAGAATTGATGCTTTTGCAAATATGTTGCTTAGAATGGCTATATTTTAATTAATATTTATTTTATATAAGCCTGCACATTGGGGATAACAGCTATTTTTTCAGGAATTAAAAGTTTAGGGTTTTTTTGTTCGGTTTTGTGTTTGTTTTTTTTTTAAATATGAAATAAAAAGCCTCATATCAGTGTTTTAAGTTCTCAGTAGTCTTGCTGGTCACGAAATCATAGTTTTCATGACAGAAGAAAAACTGAAGTAGTGTTTGTGGTTCCAAAAATAGATAATTAACAAACAATGAACCTATGTTCTTCTGAGAAATATATACCTTATTTTTCATTACTTGCAGCATGAAGTAAGGACACAATATAAAACAGGAGTCAGAGTTCAGATGATATATTTTCTCTTTTCTTTTAATTTCCCTTCCTAAATGAAGGGAAAATATATACAATATCATAATCTATCCCAGGCATTTAAAACTTTCGCCTTTATTTCATAAGCATTAATTACTATTAAATTCTAAGGCTTTTTGGCAATATTTGTACATGTGCAGAAAAAGTTTCTGCTTATCAACCACTGCAACTATCATTTCACTGTAAATATACACTTTGTATGAAAATGTCTTTCAAAGATTGAAAACGACGTCATTTCTGAACTTTCTTTCTCTTGCACTGCTTGGCAGGGACCATGAGTTAGATTAGCAATATTCAACGGCTTCCATATAGCTTCCATGAAATAAGATATGCTTCAGTTTCTAGTCTGAACTGTAGTCCAGTCTTGTCACCCTTCAGTTTGGAGATCATGCATAAATGTTGTAATGCTATGAAAGATGAGCTCAATTCTTGTTAGAAAATGCTAGAACAGGAAGGATGTACAAGAGGTTTAAAAAAAAAAATAAATCAGAAAGTCTTCTTTGATTTGAAATCATTCAGATCTTTAGAAAAAAAAAGCACAGCAGTATACAGCCCTTCATCTTTAAACTCATAAAACACATGAACATTCCCTTTGAGTTCAGGTTTATAATGCTACTTCTGAAAAGATTTCCAGAACTGCAGTTTAGGTGTTAGACATTGCTATTAGTAATAACGAGGATAATAGGCATATTAATGTGGACTATCAACATTAACTTTGAACTTTCTGGGGTTTGATATGATGTTTAAAATATTTTTACCCCCTTGATATCTGAACATTGTACAACAATTATCGAATTATTTTAATTTCCTCTGTAACATATTTAATAAAAATCTGCACAAAGCACAGTGTTTAGCCAGGAGATTGGAATATTTTCCTTTTCATCAGTTGCATTCTCTTGAGTGTATCTGTCTCAAATGTCTCTCCTGAGAATGAATACCAGAGGGTTTAGATTTGTGCTAAGCTTTTAAGACTTTCAAAACCCCCTATTATTTACTTGGTAAATGTGTATTTCCCTAAGATTATAATAATTTTGGCTTCTTTAAATTTTTTTCACATTCTTTCTGGGGTTTTCATAACATTTTAATTACTCCTTTCATAGGAATATTATGTCCGGGTGCCACTGGTTCCCAACAGCAAATGTTCTAAAAAAGGGATTTTTTTAAAACGAGGACCCCAAATTTTCGCCCTGATTCAATGAGACACTTGGCCATTTGGTTGTTTTCAAGCCGATGAGCATATTCAGCCAGCTGGATTAGCCACATGCCCATGGGCAGGTCTGCCATGCTCATACCATCTCCACTTCAGTCTTATGCTAGTGTGGTTATGCATCTTCCAAGCTGCTGTTGGCTTGTTTCCAGCTGTGTGGCTCCACACGCAAGCACAGCTGGGATGCAGCTGTCTGCACCTGACTACCTAGGCATGCCCTAAGGCACATCTGCACTTGTGCAGCCTCCACTGCTGCTTCGGCTCCTAAGACATTTCTGAGATTTAGCAGAATGTTGATCTTGGCCCATCTAAATGACAATTAAACAGCATATCAAAACTAGGCTGTGCCATGCCTTGACTGCCCTCCATGGTTGCCTGAGTGACAGTTATGGCAGGATATTTAACAGAAAGAGGGAAGACTGCTAAAGTATCCCTCTCAGATGCTAGAAATGGACTCTGTCCTCATTTCATATTGGGTTTTGCAGAGCACCTTGGGGCTATGTTGCACAGTCTATACAGTAAATAGAAGTGCTCCTTACTAGAGTCCAGAGCAAAGACAGAGATGTGGTTTGCAATGACAACAATTGTTCATTGTATTTCTTTCCTAATCTCCGCTGCTACAGTTCACAGGATTCCCTCTTGCTATATGGCTAGGGATATACTGAAACTGGTATTTTTCCTTTTTTCAGGGCCCTCCTTTATTTTGATTTTTGAGGTCTGCTACACTGTAACTGAGACTTATTTTAGCAGTGTTCAAGAAAAATCTATTAGTTGTACAAACCTTGCTGCATATTCTGGAATATCCTCTTGTGTTGTATAATCTAGGTACTTATTTTGGTTTACTTCTTTTATAGAACATGCGTAACAGCTTTGGGTGGCCTTGAGTATTTTCCATCTTCCTAGCAAACAGGAGCTTGTGAATTTTTGAAATGTATTTTAAGAATTTCTAAACAAAAATAGCATTAAACAGAAATTGATTCTCTAAACATATGCACCATGCAAATAATAGAAAATTAACTGTAGCTGCGCAACTTCTCCTTAACAAAATTCTTTGAGAATACCTCGGTTTAGGAGCTCCCAGCTGGCAAAAGCATGTCTGTTTTAGCCTTTCTTCCTGCTCTTTTGTAAGCCCTAAGTTGTAGTTCTTACAGTGAAAAGACAACACAGAAATACTCATGGTACCTCTCTAAACAATTTGGGTCAGTGCGTTGAACATTTAGGATGCAGCTTACACCAAGATAACTAGTATCCCTGCACTGAGTGAGGAAGTGTGGCTGTGCCAAAGGAAAAAGATTATCTCCATTCCATTATATTTATGCAAATCCTCCAGCTGGTGGCACAGAGCATGTGAAGAATCACTAGAATGACCTGGGGCACCTAAAGAACAGACCTAAGTCATTCAGGAGTAGTTCAGAGGACTGGAAAGCAATCCTCATAACCCTTACTCATCAAGCAACTTAGGTTGTAAAGGAAAAGTTGCTAAATGAAACATTCAGCAATTAAAAGACAAAAAGCAATGTCAATTTGGATATTGTAAACAGTGTCAGGTCTTAAAAAATTACTTCCCGTTATGAACCTGATTGAGAAATGAAAAAATTTTTAGAATAGGCTGCTTGCTAAAAAGTAAAGCTAAAAACCCCAATCTGTTACAGTATTAAAAGTATTTACTGGGTTAGTAGCTGAACAAGTGCTACAGGAAAGATGAGCTTTGTGCAACACCATGAGTCATTTTTATAGGTGCTGGTCAAGATATTGCCTAAAGGTTTGGAGTTCCAGTCAGTCTGGAAATACTTAATGGGAAGTAAGGAGATATAGCAAATAAAAAACAAACCAAAACAGGAAGAAACAAGAAACAAAATATGTTCCTGTATCTAGTGCATAGTGCCAGAAGATCTTATTGACAACTGCTCTGTTGATTTCTTAGAAAAATCAGTGAAGACAGATGTAGCAAAAATGTATAAAGGTAGAAATGTAGATGTAGAAATGTAGAAAGGGCAATGTTATTCTTTCATAAAATATGAACACTGTGACAAAATCAAAATCTGTCAAACACAGGCAGTCTCCCTAGGCAGTTGGGAGTGCCACCTGAGATACAGCTTGTTTTGCTTTAGAAGATTCTACAACTTAGCAAGATACAGTTTTAGAAATATAATGATGTATTTTTCTTACTTCAGGTTTATATAATTTTACCAGTTTCTCCTCTGTAGTCTGATACCTGACTGTAGTATGTGTCTCTACTCCCTATCAATAATACCTTCACTACTTTCTCCCTGCTACAATTTTTGTCTATGCTACTCATAAATCCCCATAATTCCCAGTCTTCTCTTTTACACTTGGCTGTCTTTTCAGTTATTCTTAAACAGTCCTTACTTAGACCACGCTCATTGTGACTAACCTGGCCTCATCTAGTCTAAAAGCTGTAATGGGACAGGACAGCTTCGTTTACATTTCTCAGGAGCATTAGTAAGTGTTGGTCATCCCAGATGAGAATAACATGTAATGAGATTTTGAATATATTAAAAGACTGTGGCCACTGTCTCAGAGGAGAAAGGAATCTCATCTTTCACTTGCCATCAAGTATATTATGGGGGAAAAGTGGCTTAATCCCTGATATACTTCTGCTAATTTTATGAGGATGCACATAAATCCATCATGTTTTACTTCGCTAGTCATTGAACCTTCCCTAAGAACTGTATAGACAACTTATATGTAGCAAAATTAAACACTTTGAAGATTTTTTTTTAATTAACTTCTCCTCACCCTCATCTAAGAGACTCATCCTTCCTCACCCTCAGTAAATAGAATAAAAAATTAGAGATTTATTTCTGGCCTCTAACCCTTTCTCTTACCAACCTGGGCACAAGCTCAGATGCCAGTTTGCTGTCCGATATTAACTGGCAGAAAAGTGCTAAGAAAGTGAATTAGTTGAGTGAGGACTTCAGCTCAGTTAAATTAACATCTGTTAAATTAACACTGACTTGTATTGTTCATTAGACTTGATGCAAAGGTGGTTTCTGCCATAAAGGTACTATGTTTTAACAGTATCTCACAGAAAACTGGGGAAGGAAGATAAAGCACTCTGCTGTGTAACAACTGCTTCATAGGTGCTAGAGGCATGAGGAATGGTATTAATACCATCTCCAAAGGCTCTAGCACATCTTAAATTGTGTTACAAGAAATTCAGCTTCAATTTCATCACTCCCAAGGCATCTGGTCATTTGAAAGACCAGGTTGGTGTATATCTATTATATAGATTAAAAACAAAACAAAAAAAAAAAACCAAACAAACAAAAACCTGACTAAGTTATGAGTGCATATAATTAGCTACAAGCATATTGATCATTTTCATGTCCCATATAAACACTTTCCATTTTTTCCTTGTTTTAAATGTAGAAGCCCTTAAAGGAGTAGGGAAAAAAAAAAAATAAATTGTTTCTTGCCCACTGTTCTGAAAATGGGATCCTATTCTCATCCTGTATCACTGGCTAATGCTTGCCTCAGCCGATCAGTATGATGCTGTAATGGCAGAACTGCTTAGATTGGAAGACTCATCTGCTCTCAGGAAGAGACTGCAAGCCTGGTGCCACACTTCCCTGCATCTATTGGTGTGGAGAGGAAAAGACTCCACATTGGTCAGTAGGAGGAGGAAGAGTTATACTAATGACAGTAACACTGACTGAAGAAACTAAAGCACGGTGTGGCCATCTCAGGATTTTATTCTGGTTGTATTTTATTCTGGTTGTCAGACTAGAATAACAGCCCCTCTAAGTATAGTAGCAGAGGCTACTTCTCACTATTGTGAGGAGGAATAGGATAAAGTAGGTCTGAAGGTATGATAAGAAGGAGAGAGGGATCTTGAGAGAAGATCTAGTTCTATTTGGGCAGATACAGAGTGAGAGTTTGCTAATATACGTGTATATATATGGGACAGGAACAATGCAGGTCTATGACTTTATAGAAATTTGAGTAAAGCAGTTTAGTTTGATGCAACCATGTTACTGCAAAATTATTAGTGAGGGTTTCCTGCACAAATTACTGCCCTATTCGTCCTTGTTTCACAGTAGTACTTTTGGTAACAATAGGAAAACTCACACAGACTTCCTACTCCTCATCTGGTCTTCACCAATCTTGTGGCATTACCATAGATGCTACTATCTTGTTGTGTCACTCCACCTCATTCAGTGTTTTCCCACTCTGCAGCTAGCAACTGATCTCCACTGTGCTTGATTTACACATTAAACTTTTACTCTCATGATTTTCCTGTCCTTAGCTATGTAACAGCACCGTGCCCAGCCAACTGCAAGATGTGGTGAAAACTTCAGTGCCTAGGCCTTGTGGATTACTAGTTCTTGTGTCAGCCAGGGAGTAGCAGGAAACAGTATCTCCCAGACCTGTCAAATATATCACTCTTCTATTTCAAATGCTGACAGGTCTTGGTAAAGCACACTTTAAATAGATTTGTTCTCTGTCACTGCCATGACAATAATACATGAATCTACAATCACAATGATTTTAGAAACAGACAGACAACATGAACTGGAAAAGCCTGATCCTGTTAAAGCTTACTTGGATGGGTATTTTAAAGGGAATATTTTTGCACTAACATTTTTAAAAGTATTATGTGTCTCTAATCCTGAATCTCTGTTTTGTTTCGGATGTCTTGATTCCTTATCTTGACTCTTAAAATATTCCTCATTTTTCTTGTGGCTACTTCAGACTGTTCCCTTGGTTTTCAAGGCCTTCTGCTAAAAATGCTTCCACACTGTGTCTAGATTTCCAATAATGTGATCAATTGTGACTCCCCTCCCACTGAGCTTAATTCCGGAGTCATAACAGATGTTGTCTGAAAGAAAGCAATGCCATTTGTTTTCTCACTGGACATTAAAGACAGAACTATATTTATCGTAAGAAAATCTGATGACAAAAGAATGTCTTCAATACTAATACCATTCCATAAGAAAACTTGGCTAAAGATTAGTGACAACACCAGTATCAGAGAGCATGGATGACCAGTTATGTGTGTAATTACTGATTTGACTGTGTAGTAATACACTTGAAGCACAAACTATGTTGAAAAAATGTTGGTTTCTGCACTCTTCTGGTCCATGGTACTCTGTTGCTAATAGGTTTGGTCTAAACTCACCAGTCACCCTAGTGACCTGCCATGGTAGGTTAACAAATACTGATATTTAACAGAGGTGATTATTACTAAAATTTAATGAGTAGGAATAATATCTCTTTATGACTAAGCACCATGTTTTGAGTTTTCATAGTTCTGTGTGAATTGTTTCTGATGTTGCTGAGGTCTTGTTGCCTGCAATTGGATGTGTTCAATATGAACATGCTGGCAGATTTAATTTTCTCACTTTTCTGAAAGAGTTGCTTTAAATTTGAACAATGGTTCAGATACAGGGATCTCTTTGCTCTCTGGATAATATATTCATAGGACTATTGTCTGAAAGAAAGTTGTGGATTTGCCTAAAAGTTCAAAGGATCCGTTAAATTGCTGTCCATTTCATTCTGAAGCTTTTTGAGGTTTTTTCATGTGGCTGTCTGTCTAGGCTCGGAGTTTGAAATTCACCCTGGCCATAGCAAGAAGCAATCTAATGTCCATATTGAATCGTTTAACATTATAGAGTTATTGGTGATAACATTACCGTTGTTACTAAAATGTTACTGTTGATTCCATATATCTATTGCATTGCAGGCTCTGAGCAGAGGTACACATGCTTCTCTCTTCATGTGCAACTAATTTTTCAAAAACAGTAAAAGTAATATAGCGGCATTTCTTTGCCATTTTCTCCAAATTACCTTAAAATTCAAAAGTATGTGGAATAGAAGTACCAAAAAGCATATCAGTAACATTTAAGCTTCTGGTGGGTAAGCAGTTCTGGGTCTTTGGTTATGTTCAGGTGCATAGCTCTTACACAATGAAGGCAAAAGTCAATTTTCAGGTCCTTTGATATGGTAATGTCTCACTAATAGGACTATGGAATAACATTAGACAGGATCCTCAACGCCCTCCACAATACTGTGTAAAATACAGTTTCTCACAACAGTCTCCTACAGTTTTTAATATTATCTCTTTTCCTGTAGTAATAGTAGTATAGATGCAGTGTTTTCACCCCTTTACAGACTGATAATGAGCGAATGTTCATGTGGTCTGTTACACAACACTAAGCTCTTATTTCATTGTCTGCAGTTATGTTCAGTAAGTACAATATGAACATCATCTCAATTAACAGAGTACCTTTAGGGCTTTTCTTAGCCAACTATTCTAGCACCCTTGTCCATACTGTCATCAGCACCTAATCAACTAATGATGGCTGAAAATGAGGAAGGCCAATCCCAATAAATCCGAAGGATAGTAATTTTTCTCTTTTAATGCCCTTCTCCCTCCTTCTTCCTTCTTCCTACGGCACATTGCAGTAAATTAATGTCATAGTGGTTATTACAGTAGCGCTGCTATGGCAAGTATTCAAGCAACGATCCTCGAATATTTTACCTCAGCATTTATTTGTCCATAAAATAAAATAGGATTTATTACAGTACTCTCTATTTTGAGGACTGCCTGGACAGCAGCTGTGACAACTCCTTATCTCCACTACAGGTAAAGATATAGGGGTTGTTTCCCTGAAGCTAAAGAGAAACAAGGAACATACAAGTCAGGCAACTATGCGACCACAGTGTTACACAAATTGTAAAATAAATAAATATAAGCACAAAAACCTCCCCTTCTACCTAATAAGAACCCTAAGAAAAATCATTCAGTAATTCTGTCCTTAAAAGGACTCAGTAAATTAAAAGGGTATTCATTGCTTTGGAGATTACTGTGTCCAAATCAGATATAGGATTTTGAGATCGAAAGATGGAAAGATAAATGTGAGGAACTATTGTTGCAAGTCCTATTCAGAGAGGGCATAACAGGAGGAATTAAAAATAGAAAAAAAAATTTGGTCAATAAAATTTTACAGAGGTTTATGGTGAGTGTTTTTCACTTAAAGAGGAAACGGTTTGACTATATGAAAGGCTCCACCTTACAGAAAAAGATCCCAGATTATAAAGCATTGGTACTGAAGGCAGCCCTGTGGAGATACAACTACTGGCTTAGAGATATTCATATTTTCAGCTGCATGTAAATTTCTCGGTGTCATTAACATCTCTGAGCTCTGTAATTAGGTCTCTCCTGATCCGGTTATAGTTTCTGTACATTATGAGTATGCAAGCCTCTCTAGGGAAACACAGGGCCATCCTTACAGGGTTTCCCCTTTCTATTCCACAGGTTTGCTCTAATCTTGAGCAAGTACATCCTAGCAGCTGCTTGCTTTGAGGTTACAGTGAGATCCCAGTGGCAAGTGTAAAGCGCTATAAAGCATTATCTGTCTTTGCCAGCACAAGTCTCCACCAGTACACTGAAACTAGAACAGCTCCATCCTTCATAGATACCATACTTTTGCCTAAGTGGCACTTCTCGTTTTAAATCCATTCTCTTAGTGTTTGTATTCCCTAAATTACTGTCCAATTTCCAATTATAATCATGACTTTGTTTTTGCATCTGTTTTTTGGTAAAGGAAACATATATTTTTGCAATATGACATGTGTATTTTAAAACTTAGCAGTGTTTGAAAAAATGTTCCTTTTTGAATAAATATTATTTAATTAAATGAAATGTAACATATAAATCAAAATGTTTGTCTTTCTGTTCTGCTTCAATCTGATAAGCATGGGAGAATCCAAGTACAAAGACAAAAGTAGTTTATTAAAGGATGCTTGCATTTGGATTAGTTTGTTCAGAAGGCCTTGTCCAGGGCATTATATCCAATAAATGCTGTCCTCATTATAAGGAAGTGCCCGTTCCGTGGCCTGGCTATATCTTGATTTTTCTTGAATACGGTCTCTGCTTAGGTATGACAGAATAATGGATAATAAAGATAGAAAACCAATAAAGAAGGAAAAAAAATCATATATAGGATCACTTAGAATGAATTCTGTGTGTAATTACTTGCATTTTTGCTAACTACTGTATAAACAACACTTTCAACAAGGCAAATTGGAAACTTGAAGACAAATCTGCTTAGGGATATAGCTTCAATTTATTTCACAATGATAACTGAAAACTTTGTTTCTGCTGTGTTGCAGTCAATTTCCACTGAGCTCACACTCTGAATGTGTGATTAATCATATGAGCACTGGGGTTGCCAATAAATACCAAAACCTTAAAACTATAACAACTTGCTCATTTTGTGTGGTCATTCCAAATAGCTAAACAACCAGAAATTGTCAATGTACGCCAAGATCAATGCTCCAGGGTCTCTATATAAGATTGATTTCCCTCTCTGAGGATTTCATCTCTCTCATCAACAAAAACATTTTGTCCTCCCTAAATAATCCAATCAAATGCCATCCTCCTGTGGAACAGTGAGAGGTTTGAATTGTTTGGATTAATCTCTGCTTTGAGGTGGTCTGGAAAGTCTCTGTAACTTTGTCAAATATAGCCTTGGAAGGAGAATTGTGGTTTTGTGGTTTGATATGTGCTAGAGATAAATAATGAAGGTGTCTAAAAATGATGTTGTGCTTGAAAAATAATATATGTGGGAGAAAATACATTTTAAATATCTTGCTTCTAATACAGAACATGATAATTGTCAGTGTATTCCTTCTTTTTAAGGCCTACAGGCTCCCCTGTATTGAAGATAGGGAAGGAGAATAAAAGGCATGGGAACAGATTCAGGGGAAATGACAGAAAAAGGGGATCGCAGAAGTGCCACAGAGGTCTTCC
Organism: Pezoporus flaviventris; assembly: GCF_033815535.1. Taxonomy (NCBI): domain Eukaryota; kingdom Metazoa; phylum Chordata; class Aves; order Psittaciformes; family Psittacidae; genus Pezoporus; species Pezoporus flaviventris. The sequence continues at coordinate 8,178,974 of NW_026892602.1, read as the reverse complement.
CCAGAAGATACGTGGATCAAATCAGAGAGGAGACTAAAGGAATTGTTACCTCTTACAGCCTTCTGCCTTCTATGGACAGCAAACACACAGATAAAGTTTAATAGAAATATGCTGAGTAGTTCAGATTCCAATTCTCTGTCTGCATCTCCTTCAGAAAATCATTTTGCACATTTTCAGTTGGGAAAGAGCAAGCAGAAATAATGTTTCAAAGAAAGCTTTGCAACCGATAGGACAGGTTGCAGGCAAGCAGTGTGGCAAAGACTGCTATAGCAGGGATAACTGCTTTGCATAATTTTCTTGTCCATTATGTAAAACAGCCTTTCCACAAACACTGTAAATTGGATCAATGGAGATTTTGTGATCTTTATCCAACATGTTCTGAAAGGAAGACAGAACACAGACCCAGGTTCTTCATTAATTCTGTTTGCTCTAAGTAGGATGCAGTAAGATCAAGTTCTATCCCAAGTATATTTGAAATTACATTTTTTGTTTTTTAAACTTTTTGGTGTTTTGGAAGTTGACCAACGGCTCTTATGACTGGCATCCCTGTCCCAACAGCAGAGCATGATAGTCAGACTTTGCATTAGCAGGCAACTGCGTGTATTGACTGTATTTAGAGGCAGCTAACTCTATGCACAGGAGCAGGGAAACAGACACTCTTGGAATTTTGTGCTGCAATTTCTGGTACAGTGGGGTGTTTGTGTCATCCCTATTAGACTTTCCAGGCTGAGGCAAGCAATTGGTGTTTAAATGTTGGATTGAAGTTACCAAAATGATGGCCACACAGGCCAAGTATGATTTGCTTTCATCTTGGACTGGTACTAGCTCAGAAATGTTAAAAGCGCTGTGCTGGAACCTTGTATAACATAGCCTTTCTAAGTGGAATAATTTTTAATTAGGTTCTAGGTTAGGTTATCTTAGTTTCAAAGATCAGCAAACTGGCTTTGAAGGAACTCAATAACTATTTATAAACAGGCAAAGAACAGATTGCTGTGTAAAATATAGATATCCTCCCAGTATCTGTGGCCTTAGCTTTGCCTTGATCAACATATGAACTTGTTTTTGACTCTTCTGTTGCAAAAAAATCTCCTTTTTGTAGAGCTGAACAACAAATCTTTTCAATGTCATTGTGCAAACCAGTATACATTCAATTTGAACAGAAAATTACTTTCAGTAAGATGCAGCATAAATTTCTTCTTTATAAACATTGCAAATATGGGAAATGCATTTGAAAGACATAGCTGAAAAAAGAAAATATCACTTTATTCTACTGAAACCTGAAAATAAATTCCAAGGGGCATGCCTGCTACTATCAGGAGTACATATGGATTTCTTACTGACATTAGATTCTCCAAACTAAATGTCAGGCTCACCAAGAACAGGGTGGTAGTGGTGGTGAGAGGTGGAGCTCAGATTTTAGGCTAGAAAGCTAAAATTATTATTCGAAAGGCAAGATGAAACATCATGGTTATCATTAAGAAAACCTGTAAAACGTATTCAAAATTTACCTTGGGACAAATACAAGTCTCACATGTTAACAATAGTTAGGCAAAAATATCATGCTATAGTATTATGACCCTGGGGCCCTATATTTAACGGTAAGACACTATAGAGTACACACGCACACCAGAAATTTGAAAGGCAGAGATAAGTATTTTTGAGGCTCTCATACACAAAAGAATAAAATGAAGCCTTAGTTATGTATGTTGCTAGATGACAGTGTCTGTAAATCCACTTGTAGATTTTTTTAGATTAGATATATAATAACTTAAGAGGTAAATATGTGGCACACAAAGATTCTGTTCTTTTTTAAACAAAAGAATATTATCCTATATCTATATACATATTGTTTGGTGGGGACTTTTTTTTTTAAAAATGAAGTTAAAACAAAAGGAAGAAATTAAATAGCCAGCCAGTTAAATTTATTCATATGCAGTCCACCAGGCAGATTAAAAAGCCCTCTAAGTTTGCATCAGAATGGTTAGAAACATCTGCCAAATGGCCAGAGGGTAAGATCTCAGTCTAGAGTTTTCAGGAGAAGAACAGTACAAACTAATAAATGAAGGGGTGTACATATCATCCCCCTCAATTCTTTTTACTTTGGAGAAAGTAAGCCTCTGATAACACAGTGGCATAAACATGAGCTTAATGGCAATGGTCGGTTTTCTTATTTTAAGGAAGACATACCAGAAGGTGTTACTCTACAGCTGGCTGCTAGGTGACAGTGAACAACTTAAAACTCCTCTAAATTTGAATTTCTACTAAGCTTTCTTTCACAACATCCTAACTAGTTGTATCCACCCTTGGATCCTTTGAACTGCTCTGTGATCCTACCAACCAGGCTAACCTTCCTACTAGATATGTCCAGCTACAGGCTAATAGAGGAGGCCACACAGCCATACTGCAGAAATGTGTGAAGGTCATACCTATGTGAGGCAGAAATAGTCTGTTAGAGAAACTTTAACAAGACTTGATAGGGCACTTAATTTTAAAGCAGTCATTCAATAAACTTGATAAAGTAACAAAGCTTAAACTAATATGCAAGTAATTTTATATATAAAACTATAAACAAATCATATATAAATAGCAATATACATGATTTTATACATTCATTGGAAATTAAATAAAATCTGTTTGGATAAGAATTTTGGAAAGTATCTGAAAAATTACTTGTTACTACTTTTAAAATTAAGAAGGAAAAGATAGAAGAGATGTTTCTTAAGTACTTGGAAACTGACAGGAAAGAAACTCTGAAAAATCCTACTGTCAGCACCAAAACCCTAGAAACATTATTAATGCTAGCTAAATCAGAATTTGAAACGACTAGGTTCTCAAAGAGCCCATGCAAGAGATGGGCACATATGTGAGTGGTTAGAGGTTCAGGATCTAAGACCCAAGTGTTTGGCTTTGTTTTTTAATAAATAATGCAAAAAAAAAAAAAAATTGAGGAAATAAATTTGCAGAATACAAATTCAGGAATGCTAATTGCTGAGAGTTCCTTTATGCACTCCAGTGTGTTAAAAGATGAATATTCAGTGGTTTAATAAGTTTGTGATCAGTCATGTCCAACAAGGAATAACTGTTACGGGAAGGAATAGAGAGAACATCAAAACTGAGCCTTTTGGTGTGATTCTTTTATGACCTAACCTTGTCCTTGCATTAGCAACATGCCCAGAATAAGGCATGGGAGGGGCATGGCTCAGGGAGGCAGGGGTGGCATCTCTGTGGTTAAGATTGTAGGAAACAAGCTTGGGCTTGCATATTCTCAGTGGGCACATGGGAAAGCAGAAAGGGCAGCCTGAGCTCAGCAACTACTGTGCAGGCTGCAAAAAGACAGTATGTTTGTGCCGGCTCCCATTAGACCTGCATGGATGGCAGATCCCACTGGATGAAGTTGGTGTGTGGATACCAAGCTCTGGCAACAGCCTCCTTAGAGACTAACACATCGTTCTGTTGCAGAGATGGGCTGTGCTCTTATACAGGAAGTAACTGCACAGTGTGTCTCACTATGCGTTGCCCTTTAGCCTTTTTCCATTCCAGGGTAAAATTTTCCTTTTGCAGGGTCTCTTTAGCCATATTGGGTATCTGTGCGACTGCCTTTCCTCAAGCTGGAACAAAGGCTCATCACAGTCTGTCTGTACATAAATGATCTCAGATCACAGGGGATCTCACAGAAAGGAATGGAAATCCTCATGTTTACAGCCAATATATAGAAGTGCTTTCTTTGAGACTCCTCACTCAGCTCAAAGTAGTTCAATTAATTTGAACATGAGCAAGGAATATTTTACTACATCTCTTATGCAAGTATTTCCTTAGACCCCTTTGTTATACTTTTGCAGTTTCTATTATACCATTTTTAAGCACTGAATTTGTCTTTCTGTTCCGGAGGTTGCATTCCTTTTTGGAGTATCATGCTCATTGTGGTTAAGCTGAGAAGCAGATAAATGCATAAGCTGATGTCCTGATCAGCATCTGCTTTATGACTGTACTCTGTTTTATCACATTTGTCCATAATGTTATTCTGTTCATTTTCCAGTATGGAAAGTAGCAGAGAGAGGCCCTAATCCTGCATATGTCAATATGAGCTCCATAACCCAAACTGGGATTTTATTGTTTCAGTAACGTTGCCAAGTGCTATAAAAAGCCAAAGCATCTTGTGTGTGACATTTTTTCAGAATTTAAGATTTTAGGTGCCTTCTTTTTTTGGGGTGGGAGGTTGGTTTATTTTTATAATTATTATTATTACTGCTACTACTACTACTATTATCATAATTATTGTTTTCTTCCTTGTTCATGACAATTCCTTAAATATTTTGTGGTTCAAACCTGGGAAATACAAAAAGTGCCTGGAGAATGCTGTGAATCTTTTATCTTGGGGTGATTATACAGAGATGTGCATCTAAGATAGAGATGCTTCTCTTTTGGTACCTTTCTGTGCTTCTGATGCTGTTCAGGTTATGTGGCATGTACATTACAGTTATGGCAACATAGTAACACTTTAAATTAAGGTGATATTTGTAAATATTTTATTATTTATGCAACATTCGATAACATGCATGTAAAAAACCTTGGAAGTATGCCTTGAAACAGCAGACAAACTATTTGAACAATACTTACATCTTAAAATATTGTTGTAAGAGCTTATCACCTTGCTGTGGCAGCATTTTAAGCATTTATTGATGATGCATTTTATAACGTGCCTTACAATAAGTTATTAAAGAATGTAGTGGCACCAACTAATCATTTCATAAACATGAATAAAGCATTTATACCGGGTACCTTAATTTAAAGTGCTTGTAGAAACTTACATTAAATGTTATGAACAGCTGACATGCAGTATTGTTGCTTCTTTTAGTGCCAAAGTGGTGTCATGTCCCAGTATACACAAGAGTCTTATCTGGAACTGGAGCTTTATTGCTTCCAGTGATGGAGCTGGGAACTGCACAGCAATTCCAAACACAAAATATTATAAATCTCCTCCAAAAGTGAATATAATGATGTACATGAGCAACATGTAAGAGATTTTGGTGACAAAGATTGTAGAAGCATATTATTGCTCCTTTCGTATTTAAGAAAAAAAGAAACAGGATAAAAATCTATTTGCTTCTAACAATAATCCAACCTGTGTGCAAGAAAATGCTGTTCAGAGATAGAGCATATATTTAACACCCTGTCAAGCGATTAAAAGACCATGCATGATCATCAAAATTCAGTCAGCAAATAAATAATCTTTATATGCCAAAGAAAATGTATTTATACCATCAGAATAGAACTCTGAAACATTTAGAAGGTAAATATTAAGAAAGAGATTCATACAGTAATACTAAAATAATTCTAAAAATCAGAAAATTATGGCAGGTAATTAAAAATCACATGAAAAACATTGCTGCAATGCTTACTGTTGGCTATGATTTAGTAGGAGCATTTGAAGCAATGCTAAAAAAAAATAATGAAGTCATACCTTATTCCCCTCCCCATGCAGATATAGATTTTATTTGACCTATTGCTTTCAAACCAGAATAGCTTAAAAAAGCTCTCTTTACATGGTAAAACTCAAAGACAAAAGAGAGAATGCAAATCATTTCTACATTACATATATGTTGCTCCATTTGGCAAAATCAAATTAGATCTTTTCATCTCCTTACTGTAGAACAAAAACAGAGCAATATTATGAAATTTTGCAGGGCTTTATTTCTAGGTGTCTTTTGTGTCCAGTCTTTTAAACTCAGGTTTTTCTGCCTTTTTTACTGACAAGCCCACAATTTTCAGAAAAGAAAGCTAGCATTAATTAAGACAGTGCCAGCTGTAATTTTCTTGGGAAGTAAATTTCTGCACAACTAAAGGTTACAGAGACCTTTTCACTGTCAAAATTTACTACAGCCTGTGAATGTTAATGTTTCTAATGAAGACATGTTCTCTGTCCCTGAACTTAAAAGTACCCTGAGAAGAAGGCAAAGAGAAAAAAAACTCTATTTGACGAATGTATCTGGAGTCTGTGCATTAATGCAGGGTTATGCCTGCTGGTGCATATTGTAATTATAGTGTTTGGATAGCCTTGTTTTCTAAACAAGGAATATTGCTATAAATTGGCAATTTTGCATGAAGAGTAGGCTTGTAGTAGGGGCCTTATGTTACAAATAAGACAGTGGTATAATAAGCGTTTAACCCGTTAGACTTAGGGATATTCTCAGCTAAGTCTGGAGAGGAGCTGTAATATAGAATATGAAATGAAAAGGTATTTTCATTCTTTATATGAATACAGCAGAACACATTCATTATCTTCTAATGATAATTGTGCTTCTAATGACAATTTTTCCCTCCATTTTAAGTGAAATCACCTGCTTCTGAAGAGAGGTATCTGGCTTTGCTTTTATATTTGTTTGAAGTCAATTGTATAGTAATCAGCCATATATAGTTGCATAGTTTCTGTTGTTCTGTGAGTGTGCATTTTCCCCTATCCCTACAGTATTTATTGCCATGCAAAGTGGCAAATAAAAGAAAAAAACCTCAACATCTCTGGAAAGTTGATATTATTCATTTTTTTGCTGCCATGTATTTTGTGGGATATTTTATTTTTCTGTTCTTTGTAGGCTGGGTTTTGGTTTTTTTTTCTTTGGTTGAGGCTTTTTGGTTTGTTGTTTTTTTTTTTTTTCTAAAGCAGAATGGTAAGCTTTTAAAAAAAAAATCTGGTGTCTAATGCCTGAGGTTCTCAAAACAAAAACTTCTATTGTGTGAAATAAGTCTTGATTAACCATCCAGCATCGTGGTCGATAGGGGTAGAAAAAAACAATCCTAGCTCACGACTGTGTTGTTTAAAAATGGTAAAAGTGAAGGAATGCGGATTTTGCAACATTTTTGAAATATGAGCATACCCATGTTTAATATGGAGCTGTTTTAAAAATGGGGCATTAAATTGCAAACAGAGTACTTTTTCTGCATCAAAATGCTCAGACAGCTTTCCTTTCTTTTTGTTGCCCTTTGCCCCCACCCCAGTTTCCAAGACTTAAGAGCCTGGGTTTTTAAGACACTGAGCTTTATGGCCAGAAATGAGCCAGACTCTAATATTTCTTTGCATAAGGCAGTAAGTCGCTAAAAAAATTCTATCCAAAGAGCAATAGAATGTTAGATATGTTTGTGTCAGGCTTTGTGGCAGAGCCTCGAACTTGGGTATGGAGTGGTTTTGCCATGCTGTTGATTTATATATCAACTGCATTGATGAGGGTTGGCTTCTCATTCTGCCTATCAGCATTAGGGAATAGGATGGAGCAGTGAGAAAAAAAAAAGTGTGAAATCAATGTCTTTGTAAATATCTATATGGACACTAGGATAATCTATTAAAAGCCATGACTATCCTATACCAATAGCTATACCAGATCTCATTACCAACCCAATCCCTTTTTGCAGCATGTAAATTGAACTTCATTTTGACTTTCTTCCAGTCCAACACATGCACATTACTGCTGAACACCCCTTCAAGATATCTCAAAAGCATATATTTCATGTCTTCATCAGTTTAATCTGCTACATGGTCAGTAGCTCAAAATAATGATGTAAGATAGGTTGGCTAATAAGTCAATATATTAAATACTGTAAGTCTAGTTAGTAACTTGATATGGCACAGTTAACAGTCTTAGAGCGCTACAGAATGGGATAAAAATGATGTAATACTGATGAATCAAAAAAGGTGCAATACTGGTAGACTGCTAACTGTAGGCAACAGTCACTATGAAGGGATATGTGAAGGGCAAATAATCTTTTCCTGAGAAAGAGGCATGCCTCAGCAGCATAAAAGGCATGCTAGTGCATAGCCAGGGACTGGAAGGATTCTCCCATGATATTTGAGCTTTTATTTAGAGGTTGCATATGGATTTGCAGAGATTTTAGTTACACCTACAGAAATCACTGAAGACGTCATTATTGCCTTTTAAAACGAACTTGTTTCCACTTATTTTAAACCTGTTCCTAGTTGACTTGATCTGAGACCAGGTAGTTCTTGTTCAAGTGAAATAAGTACTTCACCCATTTCCTACTTGAATTGCTTTCAGATCTGACCTTTAGTTAATCCACTGTAACTTAGTATGAAGATACAAGCCTGAAGCCTTAAACAAAACCTTGAACATAGCCTTAAACTTCCTACGAATAAATATAAGTAAGCGAAATAAGCAAAATAAATAAGCAAAAAAGTGACAGTTGACATATGAAAATCATGTTTGGAAACATGAAGTTTCCAAACTTCAAGGGGGAAGTGACCTACAGCCATGTTACTAAGGTAAAAGATTCCTTTGCTACACATGCTCTGAACAGCTATTCTATATCCTTTATACTACCACATCTTGAGAGAGATTTTGAAGGAAGGTACGTAAGGACAAGAAAAAAATTCTGTTGAAACTTAATGAGAAACCAGAGTATCTGAACTGTTAAAAGTTATTTATTTTAATTGTTCTGCATTTTACAATGAAATACAAGAATATTAAGGTCTTGTTATTCTTTCACAGGTAAGAAGACATGGAATATCATTGTCTTCTCATCAATTATTCCTACTGATACGTTATTTTAAAAATCAATAAATAAATATTAAATTCTACCTTACTCTGTTAACTAAGGCAGTGCACCCAAACCCTTTTTCTGCTGAGTCCTCTTCTTAGTGAGCAGAGAGAAAGGCACTACTGGGGTATGTTTAAAAACAAAGACCTGAATATATTTACATCTATAGTTGAACTTTTTATACCTCTTTTTCTTTTTTTCTTTTTTTTTTTTCTTTCTGTGTCTGGTATTTTGTAAAGATATCTTGGAGAGAGAAAAATTTTTTACTTGAATTCATTTTTGTATATCAGGGACACTTTCATTTTCAGAGCAAAAAATCCGTTATAAGAAAACCTCCTGCTGTGTTTCTCTTAGATGTCCTCAAAAATATAGATGGGAAATCAAGAGAAATAAAAAAAAAAAAAAAAAAGCCATCTATCTTGGTTATTTTCTAAGGTTTTGTCTTATCACTCAAGTTGCCAAATGGTCTGTTTTTTTAAATAAATAAATAAAATCCTTGTTTCTTGATAGGGGAAGGGGAGAAATCTGCATCAAATGGGTTAAAGATTGGTGAGAAAACCATTTAGATCAAGGCCCACTGAATAAACACCAAATTTTTGAAATATGAACAAGTGATACAGAAGGTTAATGGAAAATATAATCCTTTGAGCCTAAGGAAAGGTCACTATGGAGAAGGCAGTGGTAGTTACCATCACAATCCAAAAACCTTGACATTGAAACTGAGTCACCACTTTGAGTCACCACTTTTTGAGTAATGATTCTGTTTGGTTCCTATGTAATTCACCTATTCAGCTCCTGCGTCCTGACATTCTTTTTTTTCATTGTCATGTATTTTATAATGGAACAGTAACATGTTGAGAAGTAAGATTTCTATTATGTAGTCCCTTAACAGATAATGCAAATAATCTGCCTGCAGTACTAGCCTTGAAAGAATGCAATTATATAGATATTCTGTGTTTCCTACATAGTTGAAATGCTTTCAGTAGTTACGTCCTGCATAGGGAAGCAGCAGTGGAAGCATACTTAAGGTGACAGTTAAATCTCTGTCTATCATCCACTTAGAAGTCATAGATCATAGAATGGTTTAGGTTGAAAGGAACCTTAAAGCTCATGTGGTTCCAAGCCCCTGCCATGGGCAGGGACACTTTCCACTAGACAAGGATGCTCAAAGCCCTATCCAACCTGGCCTTGAACACTCATAAGGATCTGTTGACTATTGTGGTGACTGTAAATGAAGACTCCTAAGTGTATTGAGAGCAGAAGGCTAGCCTAGAAAGCACTAGAAATTATATGTACACGTACAAGTCTTCTACAAGTCTTCTGTCCATCCAGAGCTCAAATTTGGTAGGCTGATTTTTTTCCCCAAGGAAATAATAACAGCTGAGCATACTAGAAACATGGCTTTAAAAAAAAAAGAAGGCACAATAGTTGAATTGCTCCATTACTAGTCTTCATTAGTTTGGCAGAGAGGGAGGTAGATCACAAAAGCATTGACTGAAACTAGAAGACGAGAACATGGTCCAGGAATATTTACGTGGGCAGGGCGTACTCCCTTGTGACTCAGAATGAGTATTTTGCATGTGATTCATAAGGAAAAATACTTGTTTTATCTGATACATTCCTTGCATGTAGCTGGGGTTAATAATCACCTTATTTAAAATTGAAATTCAACTGCCATATCAGTGTCGTAGACACTAAAGGAAAGTGAGAAACGGCTTTATTCACTAACATGACACAGTTACTCTTCTCCGCACAAGAGTATTGATTGGTGTTCTGCAAAAGAGCCTGATATGCTTTTTGCAAGGCTCCTGTTGTATGTTGTTTATTAGGAAAGGTTTTCTGAATAACATGAAGAAATCTGGAAATAATGTCCGCATAAGTTTATAAATCATGTCATTGGATCTGTTGAACCAAGAAACATACCAGGAGGTTGATTGTGTGTTAGTAGTGACAGCCTCTGTTTCCACAGATTGCCAGAGTTCAAATTAGGCCAGACTGGGAAGCTGACATACTGCCTCCTGGACCAGTTTTGATCTTAAGAGATGTATCAGCTTGTCCTTATAATGTCCCTAACTGTTTATAATAAAGTACCTCTTATTTGGTTTTTTATTTATTTATTTATTTTTCTGAGTCCCTTGGGTATTTAGGGAATGCCAGTACTTAAGAATTTATCTTCAGCAGAAGAACAAATATTAGAGAGATTCACACTAGGTGTTTTCTGGTCATATTACAGAGGTATTCAGCAAAGATTAAGGAAGCTTTTATTAAAAGTTTTCTGGGTTGTTTTGGCTATCAAAATGGATGTACAATAATGGAATATTCCACGAGTGATCATAGTTTCTAATACCATCTGAAGTTTCTTTTTGTAATATAGATGTCTGCTTCTCAGGAAATGTGTTAAAACTCTTCGAGAAACCATATCTCCTTACACTAAGCATTAAATCTAAACTGGCTGGTGCAAGTGAGCTGCAACATCGAACTTAATGCGTATGAAGAACAGGTAGTGGGAAGGAGAAAAACCTGTCACTGAGCATGCAAAGGAGAAGGCAAGCATCTGTGTCTGCATATCCAAGAGGAGAGATGCACTTCCCTGAAATTATCAGGTCCTTCTTTAGTGTGACAGAAACCATGCATCATGCCAGTATGTATTCGTGAGATTATTAGGTTTTGAAAGCTTTCTTACTCGCACTGCACTTAGATTTCTTTTTAATGTTTCCATTTACTGCTAATGTCTATTACTTTGCAAGTAGATGTCGTAGAGAAAAGCAACTGTTTGTTGCAGCTTTTGCAAATTATTTACCTCTTTAAATAGTTTCAGTATGGTTATGTATAGCAACATTTTTGCGTACTGTATCTTGGTCATGGCTATTAGAATTTTTTTAATAGTCTGAAGCCTTTAAATGCACTATAGTCTTATTCTTTCTTTGGTCCTGTGAAGAATCCATAGTCGCTGACACTTGTACTCATTTGGTTAATTGCAGCACTCTGTCTTTACTAATTAGCTCAGCATTCACGTGAAAAATGTTGGAAATTCAGTGACAAGAGCATGGAGTTTACATCCTTTTTTAGCACTCTTTGGTGGTGGTTCCATTTTGAATGTGGTAGTCTTGGGAAATCTCTGATTCCCTGAGCCTTCGCCTAGTAGAATTCCCAATTTGGAATCTCAAATTGCATAGAATCATAGAATCATAGAATGGTTAGGGTTGGAAAGGACCTTAAGATTATCAAGTTCCAACCCCCCTGCCATGGGCAGGGACACCTCACGCTAAACCATATCACCCAAGGCTACGTCCAACCTGGTCTTGAACACTGCCAGGGATGGAGCATTCACAACCTCCCTGGGCAACCTATTCCAGTGCCTCACCACCCTAACAGGAAAGAATTTCCTCCTTTATCCAATCTAAACTTCCCCTGTTTAAGTTTTAACCCGTTACCCCTTGTCCTATCACTACTGTCCCTAATGAAGAGTCCCTCCCCAGCATCCCTATAGGACCCCTTCTGATACTGGAAGGCTGCTATGAGGTCTCCATGCATCTGAAAGTTAAATACAGTGAAACTAGGGAAAAAATATTGAGAAAAGTTTGATTACGTCTGGAATGTAATAAATGGAGCTGCTGGCACTAAACCACAATACAGTTACTTACAAACCCATCTCTGGTGCCAACAGCAATGAATTGAATCACAGAATGAGAGCTTTTGGAAGGCATGAGGTTAATTTTAGAGAGAGTTATAAGTGAACTCAGAATTAGTTTCTGCAACAACGGGATAATCTAGAACTGACCTTAATGGTCAGGGTTGAAAATTTAAAGGGTTCATCTCTGTACAGCAGCTGGCTGAACTATTAGTTTCTGGAACGTATGTCAGCTTCTGGACAACTTAGCTGTTTGCAAAGTTATTGTAATTTAGATTTAATCAAAGAGGATTTAAGTGATGAATGAAATGATAAATTTCCAACTCTATGGATTACTGCCCTCTAATTGTGATAGTTTTTGTCATTTGAGGCTGGCCGCATAAAGGTATTGAATAGTGTGAATTTCCACTACTCAAATCTCAAGAATAAAGCAAGTGTTGGAAAGAAACGCCTGGGATAGATTAACCTCCATCTTTTCCACAGAAGAGTTGAAGGCACCAAACAAGGCTAGAGACAGGTAAATGAGTAGCAGACCAATGTAGTAGCCTCAATATGTAGTTAAACTATGGAACTCTTTGATAGATGATGCTGTGGGTGCTAAAAGTTTATGTGGGCTTAAAGCAACGTTTGAAAAACATGTGGAAGAGAAATATATTGGGAGTTACATAAAAAAACATAACCACATCTGGCTTACAAAGTCCTCTAAGCTGAAAATAATTGGAGGTTTGAAGACTACTGGCAAATATCGTATGCATTTGTCCAGCTCTTAAACCTCTTTAGGCATCTGCCTATTAGTGCTTTTAGAAAACCAGATATTAAACTAGTTTAACCTTGGATCTGGCTCAGTAAGGAAGCTCTCATCAAGACACTGCTGATAGGGATCTCTTCAAATGCAAATAGTGATTTAAAGTGTTCTAGTTTTTTGTCAGACTGAGAGTGTATTCACCCACTAAGCATCCCGTGCCTTTTCTCTGTTTGCTGATTACTGGATTTCAATTTACCTGGTTCTAGAGAAAGGCAGTATAAAAAAGTCCTGCCCTTAAAATTATCTTCTTTCTCAATGGGACACAGCAAGGGAAGACTATGACATCAACTGTACCATTCATTTATTTGTTACTGAATCCAACCCTAGACTTTTGACTTTCCTGTTCTAAATGACTGGGAAGGACGGGGATCAAAAACTTCATCCTCTTCCAGAAGCCACTGTGGTATTTGCAATAATCAGCTAGAAGACCCTGATTAACTGCCATGGGGTCATCAAGAGGGGAAATAGTCTTAGGAGTAATGCAAAGAATGGGCCAAAGACTTTGAAACATGTTTGCAGAGTGCTATCACCATCTTCTGTGGGCTGCCCTGAACAATCCACATCTTTAACAACATGTTTTCTTTTGGTTTTCTGTATTGGGAAATCTATATGGATGTTCTGGCCCAGAAGCCACTGATTAAACTTTAGAGGAAAAAGATGATTTCCCTCTCCTCACTGGACTGGTCCCAAGGTTTTTCTGTTTTATCACTGGGAAAGGCATTTTAGAAATGCCAGTACTGAGTGAGGGTGAGGGAGTTGCCTTCATTTCTGAGTATTATTTATTGGATTTCTGAAAAGTGACCTGAGGAAAATGTTTATTTAAAATATTTACTGCAAATTGCATTGTTAGTGTGCTAAAACAAATGGTTAGTTAACAGTCATTTTGCTGGCAAAAATAAAAGCCTGGACCAACACCTGTTTAGCTGTAGCCAACAAAGAAAACAGTCTTTCAAGTAGAGTGAAAACAGACCAAATGCCCTTGAATTTTTAAAGAAAATATAACTCCTACATATAGCCCTAGAACAGCACAGTCTGCTTGTTGGGAAGCATACTTAGTAGCAAGCTACAGATCTCTTTGCTGTGAGAATTAACTATTGTCATACATTTAATTCTCTTTGTCTCTGTTGATAGTGTCTATAGTACTATTCAGAGATAGAAAATTTGTGTGTGTCACTGTACCTGTCCGAAAGGAGCAAGACCCTCAGGCAGCCATAGTCTACTTTGTGGAGTTTTATTTAGTACAATGAATGAAGGCCCAGTAGCATGCTCTGTAACACTTCTAAACTTTGGATTTTAAAAGGAATCATTATTAACAGTGAAAAACAACTAGAAGCTTGTTTTATGTACACTTTGTTAAAAGCTCCAGATATTTTTAAGAACAGATTAATCAACAGTAATTTGTCGTCAGGATCTGAGTAAATGCAATACAATCCATACAAATACAAAAGGTTCTGTAGGAAATCTACAAACATACTGCAATCATGTGTTTGCATTTGTGACTCCTGAGTAGCTAGCAGCAGCTGGATAAACTTTTACTCCTGCACAGAAGAGATACTTTGTGGGGCTACAGCTGCGTACTGTTAATTACACGTGATGCTTTCTTTGGCCACCATGTATGTTAATAACAGAAATGTGTACCAGTTGCTGTCCTTCTGCCTCTCTGATTCTTTTCTTCCTCTTAATTTTTGTTCCCAAAAGGTCAATAACATTTTATAAAAGACCTTGGTTACCTTGCAGCATATCCTGTTTTAGCACCAAGTGCATACATTCAATAAACTGTGCTGGAGATGTTTCTCATTTACTACTTCCAGCAAAAGAAACTGTCAAAGACTGCTCTAAATGTTTTCAAGATCTTGACATCATAGAATCATAGAGTGCTTTGGGTTGAAAGGGTTCCAGCCCTTCTTCCACTAGACCAGGTTGCTCAAAGCCCCATCCAACCTGGCCTTGAACTTTACCAGAGATGGGGCAGCCACAGCTTCTCTGGGCAACCTGTGCCAGTGCCTCACCACCTTTATAGTGAAGAATTTCTTTCTCATATGATAATTCTTTTAATAAAAATTTACTTTTCTAATGCTTTATAGGCTCTGCATCTCCATGCCAATATTAGGTATGACCCAAGTCTGTTGTCATCTGACAGAAAGTCCTGCTGAATGCTGCGATTCAGGCCAGACCCAGTGGCTTTTCTGGGTTCCATTTATACAATGTTAATTTCTCAGCTCACACAAACTTATTTTACAAAGAAGACACAGAGCGTATTTTATATACAGTGGTGGGAGACTGCTGAAAAGAGTACATTCAGATAATCAGATTGTTCTTTCTTTGGTTTATCCCATCTTAAACATTACATGACATTTAAGATGATCAGCTTTCTACTACAGGGCTGGTATCACACTTGCTGCTCTAACTTCCCGTATCGCAGAAGTAGGCATGCTTCACTAGAAATGTAAGAGTGCTCTAGGAAACTGAGGAATCAATTGACAAGTCACTCAGGAAATAAATGTGCAGAGCCACATGCTGTGATATGTGCAGCTGAGATGTCAGCAGAGGTTCACAAACACTAATATGGGATGGATACAGACTGATCCACTATGAGCGGATCACTATATCCATTATAACCTTTACAGTCATTAAGATATGCAGTTCAATAAATTCCTTTATAATAGAACGTAACACTCTATATGCGTATTTGCAACATAGTAATACTGCTTCTTTTGCTCCAGCGTGCTGTCTCATTTGTTTGGCTATTTCTGTCCTAGGAAAGAATACGCATTTATGGCACTACTCTGCCTAGAGCTTGTCCAGGAACTTACGCTGAACTTAAGTGCCCAGGTATCTTGCGGCATGTAAATTGTCATCATAAACTTTGTGTTTGAGTAGCTCTAATTGAACTTACCTCTTGTTACCAGTTCCCACATTACATTTTAGTCAGTACCAAAAGATGTCTTTCAAAAATATAATTCTAGAAAAATACTGCTTGAATTGGTTTGGTTTTTTTTTCTGCAGTACTTTCTTTCTGCAGTAATGAAGCCTATATACTATGTTTTCTTTGTGTCACCAACAGACTTCAAAAAAATATATTTCACTTTAAGTGATGGTGTCTCCAGTAGCCTTGTAGCGTGAATTTTTCAGTTTAGAGCACAATGTCTGGTGAAACAGAAGCCTTTCCTGCAAGTGCTGGACAACCAAATGGTAGGAATGGGAGAATTCACTGTGTCATTGCATTAGAGTTCATTCTTCTGCTTGTGAGAGGCAAACAGGTGAAAAGAGAAATCTGTCTATATTTACATATATGCAAACTGACAGGTAGTACCTGCTTGAGATACTGATTAAGTGCAGTGGGAGAACTTTTATGTTTGCATACATGTTTCTTTGGAATACAGTACACTTGTGTACGTCTAACAGCACATTAGGCCACTTTGTATATTGCAGACCTCTTCTATGTCAAGATAATGAACTTGGATCTGATTAGATAGAAAATTAGTTGAACTATTCAAATGCACAGTGATGCATTTAATTCTCCATCACTTAATTCTTTAATTTTCCATCACTTAATTCTCCATAGCGGTTCTTTTGGTACTATTGTGGTAACTTGTTCCTCTATATGAGTAGTTAAATCTGGTCTCTGGGCCACTATTTTTAATTCAGTTTCCTGTGTGCTGAGAAAGTTATAGTCTTATTTCTTCCCCAAATCCCATATTTCTCTGCCTGGATAGAGCTGGTGGACATTGTGACAGAGAGGCCACCTATGACCTACCTGTGACCACAGCCTGATACGTCCTCTAGTCTAAAATGCTGGTCCTAACAAGCACGGCAGAACAGTTATTTCCCTGTCTGCCATGGCTCCTAAGAGCCAGTTCTGTGGGGGTTTTGCAGTTTTGGAGGAGGTGGGGACAGAAAAATATACATATTTAAGTCACATGTTGAATGGGAGGCTCTTTCCTTACCGTGGTGAAGGTATTGATAGAACACCCTTCCCCTTCACTGTCTCTGCTTTATACCGTTGTCAATCGATAGGGCTTTTTAACCGTAAGACCACCTATTCCACAGTCACACAGCATGATCCAAGATGAGATTTGGTGTCAGGTAATCATTGCTGTATATAGTAATAAATGATGTGTTTACATAAAAGAATTCCCTTGGCCTTTCATATACTCAGACATGTTATCAAAGTGGTGCTATGCCATTATGTACAATAGAAACAATAGGAAATTGCAAAACTATACAAACTGTGCCAAAGCAAGCTAAGTCCAAAAGTATGTTGCAGCACAATTATGTTATTTGCCTTTAGGGCAAGAATCACAGTTAAAGTAAGTTAATATCAAAACCCTCATGAAGTCCCCAAGGACTCATTCTGTGATGGACATGGCACTTACTTATTTGAGAAATCACTGAAAATCACTGTCATTGTACCTGTTAATAGGGATAAGGAACTTGAATGGCACTTCCATTTAAATTCTGTGAACAAATTATATTAATTTTCTTAGTAAAGCTTGCCTCAAGTTGCCTGATAAGGTAAGACTGTCTCAAACTGCTGATTTAATTTTCCCATGTAGGCTTCCTTTTCCACGTGGCTTTACTACTCTTTCATATACCAAAATTCGCCTCACTTCCTCCCACCACCACTTTTTGCAGTAGCCTTGTACTAGTCTAGGTGGCCAAGTCTACAGGCTGCCCTATTCACCTGTTACGAATAGAAGGGCGAGTTTTGTCTTGTTTCTCACTTTTGCTAAGCCTTTGGAAGATCTTGCGGTGCTTTTTAATTCATCCAGTTGTGACACCAACACTGGGATATAACATCTGTGCTTCTATAAGAAATATGATGTATCTTTACACAAAGAATAATATTTTTACAGTGTGAAGATATTGCATTCCTCACCTAATGGTCTACTGAGCCCCATTCGCCAGCTGAGTCAGGACTTTGACTCTTCCTCTCAATTAAGGGCTCTGTTCCAAAATTTAGCATACTCAGGTTTTGATCTGATTGCAGGAGCCCAATGTGGTTGTCAGCCAGTTGTTAGAGACCTTGTTTGACTCCTTTGCCTGACACTTAATGGGCTTTATTATGATTTCTGTGCATTGCACAACAGTCTTTGGGACCCTGCTTTTCTCAAGGCAATCAGTGATGTACCACTGTACCTTCTGATTATGTTTTACAGAATTCAAATCAATCAGAAGTTCTTCTCTTAGATTTTGCTCTTAAAACAACCATCTTATCCTGTTTTTTCAAAGGCAGAATAGTAGTAGATGCAGATCCCTGATAGCTCCGAACACTGAGTTCGTGTACACAAGGAGAAGCAGAGGAAAGTGATGAGGATTTTATGACACTTCCAGTCCTTTAGGGCTCACATCCAGAAATAAGGAAATCAGGATATAGTTGAAAGCCAGATTCCTAAACTGCTCCTCAAAGTTTTGGGAAAGAAGACTAATTTTAACAGTTGTGATGACACACTGGATGGTCTACGTCATCTCCACAATAAAATGACTCAATCCATAACAACTTCTGAGGTTTCCCTTGTGTACACATACAACATACTGTCAAATTTTCTTTGTTATTAACCATGTGTTGCATGAAATGACTCTTTAGCACTTTCTCTAATCCATGGTGAAAGGTTGCTTTGTGTCCAGAACCTCTTTTTTGTCTAACAAGACTGCATACTGAGCCAGCTCTTTGTCTCATGCTTTCTTTTTTTATTCTCTCTGTGTTTCCACAAACCTTAGGTTTTGAAAGTCTTTTTTGGCATACTGAGTAGCATGCTGCTGTGATGAAAATCAAAAGTAAAAAAAAAAACTCAACCAACAAAACCCCAACAACTTGTAAGCAGTGCAATTCACAGAACAGGGACTCTTTCAAAGGAATTGACTCCATGTGAGTGCTAGAAGCCCTAAGTTTGAGAGCTACAAGTTTACCAGTTTAATTCCTCCTCATGTTGCGTGGAGGATGACATCAATGTTAAGTCAGAAAAAGATCTTAACATTCAAAACATTTTGGCT